>NW_019385089.1:0-50409 GCF_000671375.1 Centruroides sculpturatus
TGTCGTCAGATCCGTTTCAGGTTCCATTATGAACTCTTCGATGTTCTTTATTTCTCAGATGTGACTTTTGTTACTCCTTTAGCTGTTTGAGTCTTCTTGATTATACAGTATTTTTCTTAAATAAGATTAAACTACGGCCTACTGTAGACCTGTTCATGCCATACTGCCCAGCAACATTAGGCATCTTTTGCCCACTTTCTACCTTTGCTATTATACTCTCACCTTTTGAAAAGAAAAAAAAAACAGACGCAAAACTTAATTTGTGCCTACTTGACAGTCTCGCGAATACATAAAAGAATTGTTTTGTCAGAAAAATAAAAGGCTGGAATTACAAGGGAGAGTTTCAAAGTTCGGAGGAATACTATCCGATTGGTATATACCGGCTTGAGCGTCGATGTCGACGTCTCCCACACTCCGAAAAGTTTCGAATTGTTGCCTGAAGACAAGAGAAGACCAATCGGTATTCATTATTTTACGTCGCTTCTTCTTGTGTTCGTTCTGTGNTTCTCTTGAAAAAACAATATAGATTCTTCCTCCGTGCTTAGCAAATCGTATAACGTAGACATCTTTCTTTCAAACAAAGGTTTGGAAATAACTAAACAGACTGCATAACACGTATCTGTTGGTAGGTTAACAGGCTGAGTCAATTTGTTTCCAGGGGATACAGGTACTAGTTGAGATGTTGGTCGCCAGGGCGGTGCCACCATCTGGGACAAAGATTCACAAGTACTGTATTTGAGATTCATGGCATTTCAACAATAAGATATTCAATTTAATAAATACAAATATAATAATAAAACAAAATATAATTCTTTAAGTAAGGAATACCTAATAATAATTACTACATATTATATAAATTGTATTGGCAGAATGTACCTTCCTGCAAAATTTAAGAAATTTCCAACAAAAAGTACAAGCTTCAAACAGGGTGAACAAAATCATGCCAACACACTAATATCGATACATACAGAAATTACCCCCAAATTTTTTTGCATTTATTGATGTTTCAAGCTGTTCATTTGATTACCCTGTATATTTGTAACATAAAAATGCATCTGACATGCTCTTCATTTCATTTCTTATTCAACAGCAGAATACAACCACATCTATCATGGATATATCTGTAATTTGGCAGTCTTGAAAGACAACATTACACTGCATGTGCAGAACATTTCTCCAGACATGCTGTATTCTGTTGTTGATTATATTCTGTATTGAATGCAATTTCTGCCTCACAAGATCATGACCATAATGACCATATGGAACAGTATATGTAAACTTGACTGTGAATAATAATTTTTTTGAATTGTGAAAACAGTCTTTCTTAAACATAAGAAATTGTAACTATTATGATGATATAATTCAGTGATTCTTGAATTTTTCTACTGCCTGCACTCTTTGAAATTTTAAAATGTGCTCATACCTTCACAAAAATTCATTAAGGTTTTTTTTATTTAAGAAGATAGAATAATTTTATTTTTATGTGTATTTCAGCATAGATTTAGGTATTGCATAAATAGTTAGAGAGAAAAACTAACTTTTCCTCTGACTGTTCATTCATACATATAAAAAACATTTGGGTCTAAGTTAGACTTTTACAATATTAAAAAAAAATTTGATAATTTAAACTTGATATTTATGTCATTTTTATTGATATCTGAATTTAAAAAATATTCAGTTTTAATGCAAAAGTTCTAAAAACTCTAATGAAAGAAAGAAAACATTTCTGTTCTAGATTATTATATTATTATTATCTGAAACTCAAAATACAAAATCATTTGTCAATGGTTAAACAATTTTTTTATAAATTAAGTAGTGAGTGAATAAAAAGAATCCCAGATCAAAATCCATTTAGATATTATTGTGTGTTGAGTTTGTAATATTTTTCAGTGCACTTAATTTTACTAATTTCTTAGTATGTTGTTTCTTTTTCTTTACACTTAGATATGCAAATTGATATGATGCTTGTGACAATTATAGACCCATTAGCATCAAATAAGTATATTCTGTGACTTCATCATGATGTTACATATTGAATGGTTCATAAAGCTTTAACAGTTAAAAATTGAAATTTGATAATGTGCAGTATAGCATGCTATTATAAGTTTTTTGGTATGATGTTTTTCTGTGACAGAAATTAAATTACAATAAATGCAATCATTTTTCAAAAGTGTCTTTTCAACAATGAAAATCATTGAATTTTTTAAATTTTAAAATACAGTTAAGTTGCATCTTGCAAATAGGAGTTCTTACAAAGAAAAGATATATTATTAAATTATGAAACTTAAGAATGTTATGATAAGGTTAAACATCCTTCAAGCAGAATTTATCACTGCTAAGATAAACCAATCAATCCATCTACACAGAAACCATTTATGTTAATACTAGCTGTTACCCGCGACTTCGCCTGCGGGAGTTTTGCAAGTAAACCCTATTTATATTAAGTATTTCAACAACCGTAGTAATTGTTATATAACACCTACCGCTGAGAATGATGAGAATTGCTGAGAATCAAATAAACTATTTTAAATTTGAGCAATTTTCTGGAACGTTTAATCATTCTATAATCAAACCTATATGCAATAACAAATTCAAATTTAAAACAGTTCGAACTTTGGTTAAAAAATTGAAATATATAAAAATATTTATAACAATGTCTGAAATGTTATTTGTTTAAGAGAAAGTATGGGAATCAATTTCAAAAGCTGTTCTTCATGTTAAGCGTTACTATAACTATGTACCAAATTTTACCTCTTTAGGTTCAGCGGTTTGCTCTGGGCGATGATGAATCAATCAGTGATTCAGTCAGTCAGGACAAGTAATTTTATATATTTAGATTGCTCAAAAATCCAAACTTACTTGCTTAATTAAATCCAAAATCAAAGGCTAAGTATCAAAGAGTACAAGTAAACTTATTTTACTAAATTTTAAGATCTTTGATAAGACAAGAATCTCAAATTTTAATTAGAGAAGTTCCCTAATAGTATTGTTTATTGATTATTTTCATTATTATATTGTAACAAATACTGTATTGTTACCAGATGAAAATTCTCTAAATGATTAGCTTATACTAATAAATTTAAGAAAACAAATATCTTTCAGATTTATAAATAACTTTTTTTAAGTTTATCATTATTGTCTTTCTTATGAGGGAAATTTTGTTTTTGTTTTGATAGACGTTGTTACATTTAGCAATCAAAAATGATTGTATGCCATCATCTGTGTGCATTCTCCTAGAAGCTGGATGCAATCCAAATCTAAAAGATAAAGATGGAAATACAGTTATCCATTACACTGTTCAGTATGATAAAACGGAGTGCCTGGAAGAACTTATCAAATTTCAGAAAAAATCTAAAATGGATCTTAATTTATTAAATTTTGAAGGTAAGTTTAACTACTAAAATTTTTTATATGGTATCATATTTGCAAACCATAATAATATCATCATTAGCAAATATGATATAAATTGGATTTTAAGTAATGTATATGCTAAGAAACTTATGTAATTGAATAAATGGAAATCTTACCTTAGTATCTGTTTTATTGTTACAATAAATTATTTTATTAATTGTAGCTAATGCTTTTTCAAATGTACTAAAATTGAACAATTTATAAGTTTTAAATATCACAGGATCTATAATTTAAAAATACTTTTTATATCATATTTTATGACTCTGTATATGTGACTTTTAATCCTTGTCCATCTATCAGACAGGAACCGGCAGTTTTTGATTTTATGTAATTTCATAGCCTATCTGAGTTTGAAGGAAAGGACTTTGGAGCTAATTCATGCAAATGTGCATGAAAATTAGTATTTCATGGAGAGTTTTATTGACAGAAAAGAGGACAAATTGGATCTTTACTTGCAGGATTTGTGGTGGAGCAAAGGGTAATAGAAAAAGAGGACGATGATGAAAGAGATTGGCAAGTGATATTGAACTCATAATAAGATATGTTAATTTTTAACATCATCTTTCTTATATGGAAAGATTAGAGGAGAATTAATAAATTTATAGATGTGTATTCATACTCCACTTATGAACAAAGCTGAGTGAAACAGCAAGAGTTTGGCAAACTCTTCAATGCATTTCTATGATGTGGACTTCTCACAAGATGAAAATGAATACATGACAAATGTATAAGGAAGGCCATGTATAAACCCATCTACATACTGAAGGTGTTCCAGGACCCTGAGCAATTTGTTAGAAGTGCATTTAGAGCATTTCCCAATGTGGGCCCATGCCCCATGGGACAATTGGATTGTAAAGGGGGCAATTCGAAAATGGACTCATCCAGAGTTTCAGTTAACTGTATACCGTGTTTCCCCGAAAATAAGACATCCGCAGAAAATAAGACCTAGCACAGATTTTGCTGAATTGCGAAATATAAGACCTCCCCCTGAAAGTAAGACCTATCGAAGTTTTTTTTAGTCGTAACGGTCATTGACAGATGGTTGAAAGTGGCCGTTGGCTTTTTGAAAGTACAGCCACTGATTGGTCAGCAGACAATTATGCCACACGGCATGATTTGCATAAGGCTATGGCTTGGGAATCACACATTTGCATAACGTTACGGCTGGTGATGGCTAATTGGTCGGCCGGGAATCACGCCACATGACATTTGCATAGTGCTACGGTTCAGTAAGCACTAATTGGTCATCGAGTCCGATGTTGACGCTATAAAAAGGCGATTGTCCGACACACCGGATATAAGTCACTCTCGTCTAAGTTCGACTTGAGAATTTTTTTGTTCAATAATAAATGTGAATTCTTCTTCCTGAAAAAAATAAGACATTCCCTGAAAATAAGACCTAGCGCACTTTTCAGAGCAAAAATTAATATAAGACACTGTCTTATTTTCGGGGAAACACAGTAGCTGCTGTATATGTTAGGGGGCATAAGAATTTTAGAAAGGCTTAGATGGGGCATAGCACAAAAAAGGTTGGGAAACACTGACTTACAGCATTAGTTCACAGAGATGTATAGGTCATAGGAAGAAAGAGATTTGGAGGATTAAAGATATAGTGGCATCATATGGTATAAAACAGAAGAAAGATATGATAAAAAAAAAAATGAAGTAAAAAGAACAAGAAGCAGATAAGAAAGAAGAAAAGGGGGTGGAAAGCATCCCAGTTAACTATATGATATAGGAGAGATTTGTACAAAGGAAGAGATTGTATTTAGGAGGAATAGAACAATCATTCACACCCTAAGAAATCAGAAGGATAGAATACTGAAGAAAGATAAAGCAGAGATTTATAAGATACCACTGACAGAAAGGTCGAAGTATGAGAGGTTTTATGTACATAGGTGCCATGGGCTGCAGCATCAGAGAAAGACTAAGAGAACATGAGGACATTTGGAAAAGGAGAAACAACACAGCCTTTAGTAATATGGCATACAAGAAAGAAGTTCAGGTAAATTTTAAAAGGCTTTCTAAAAACTATATCATGTGAAACAAAATATTTTTAAAGCAATTGAGCACATCTAAGACATTATCAAGCAGGAAGCAATGCATCAGTGGCATAAAACTTTTGTAACAAATTTCTTTCACTAGTAGTATAAATATTTTATTATAAGTATGAATCTAAGAAATAATAAAAGTATTTAGTATTTAAATCTGTCTATGTTGTTTGTATCACAGTATTTGTGATTTCATTAAAGTAATAGTAATTTATTTAACTTGAAAATTGTTCTTCTCTTCTGCTTCAAGTTATTCAGAGCAAACTGTAAGAATCCTTTAAGTTGATAATTTGATAAAGTATCAATAGTTTGAAAAATATGATGACTTTTCAAATTATAATTTATCCAATACATTTAAGAAATTATTCGAAGTTTATTGTTTGTAAAATGTTTATTTTATCTATATATATAAATGAGGATGTTTCTTTGTTTGTTTGCCATACACTCCTAGGCTGTTCGACCAATTGCTACAAAACTCGGAAGTTGCACTCATATACTTATAACTTACATCATATCATACATTTCACACCAAAATATTGATGGATTTCTACATATCAATTAATCTCTGTCTACACTCCATTTTCTGACTTTACAGGTAGCTCTATCTATTGGGAAAAAATTTAACAAAAGAATTAAATAAATATAATTTTTAAAAATATATATTATATTTACCAACTTACTGCGACAATGATAAAACACAAAATATATGCGCTATTATGCCATTACTGCGACAGGTAGCACCTGCATGGAGTGTAGTAGTGTTTTGCCCCTGTACATCATACTTTTCGTCTTAGCAGTAGAGTCATGCTGGTTTTCTATCTAATTCCATTTGGGGAAATTTTGAATTGAAGTAACACTACTTCTGTTCCAAACTGGAAGTTAGTATATAGTTCATTTGGGCCTCCTGCCATAAGCATTCCATATCTGGTTTCAATTTTCATCTAACTAACTCCTTTCTCGAGATTAAGGAAGGTCAGACACACAGAGGAGAACAGTCAAATCTACAATTTTTTCAGATTGCAGCCCAATAATTTTTTTTATAAACGCAATACTGTATTTATGAGAACATACTTTCTACGTAGTTTATAAAATCTGATGCAAAAATATAAACACTTTATCATTATGTTAAAGGAATTCTAGCATTTTTACAAGAGTTTTTAAAATTTAAAACCAAGTTTTGTATGAAGTCTTTCGAATGTTAACTTCGATCAAATGCGGGGCCATTGCAACCTGTCTACCACGTATCACTTTTCAAATATTAATAGTAGACCAGTATTAATTAGTGATCGTTGACTGAAGAGGTTCCAGGACAGAGATTCCTGGAAGAGGTCAACAACTTTTGGTCGAGTTACTTCAACCCCCTTCCACGACGGTCCCTTATTTCTATCAGACTAGCAATATGATGGCATTCGAATAGGAAAATTACATAATACAAGGTTACCGGCGAGCACAAAATATGATTTAAGTGTTTTTCGAGGATGCTGAGTTTATACGGTATTTGGTCCGTTTTTTGCAAAATNAGCACGAAGTTAAAATTGTATGTGGCGCCATAGTTATGAGATGTTATCTAAAAATAACTTTTATATTATTAATTATTATAAATGTCAATAACGAGTAAAAGTTTTAACGCTAGGATTTTCACTTTTCTTTCTTTGACAGCGGCCGAAGAGAGTTGCCGGTTCCTTTTTTTTTGCTCTTTTGCCGTTTTGCATTTAACACGCACGATTTTGTGAAGAAATCAATTTTTCGAAACACGCACGTTTCTTGCGATCCACCTGTGCGTGTTTTAACAGTTTGCTGGAGTTGGCCGCACATTTGGATACTTAAACGTTTCTTGATGTTTTGTCGGTTATGACGATGGACGTGTTTATCTTCCCCAGGTTTTAAACTGCTTTAATCAGAACAGTAGAAGCCTGTCACCGCATTTGTGTTTTCGTGTGAAGCCGAAACAGAAGAACTTACGCCGCGGTGCTCAGTTCATTTTACTTGAAAATACCTAGTATTTTTATGTTTTGCAGCCAACGGGTAGGAAATTCAGGAGTGAAATGTCAATTAGAAAAGATTCGTCAGTAGACCGTTATTTACTAGTGGAAAAAATCCAAATATAAATAACTCCGTCGACGTCGTCGTTTTTTAAAATGTTTTGGTTTGTTAAATCGAACGTTAATCTAACGAGTAAGAAGAAAAAATCGTCTTTGTTATAGATCTCTTTGTTCAGATTCAAACTCGAGGGGATTAACCTTGTCTCGAGTTTGAATCGCCACCGTTTATTGAGTTTTGTACGGGAAAAGCGCGACTTTGTGGCACAATATCTTCAAAACGGCTTAAAAACGCTGAAAATGACCTACATATTCGTAATCGGTGCAAAAAAAACTGTGCAAGAAGTAATTTTATCATGTGTTTGGGCCAGGGCATATAGTCTAAAGTTTACAAAGTACAGGGGTTTTGCCTGCTTTAAAAAAGTACCTGATACGTTCTGACATGATTACACCGCTGATTGAAGTGATGATAGGGGTAGGGTCACTGCTAAAATATCATTTAAATGCATTTTCTTCTGACTTACGAGGCCGAAACTTCGAAGATTGGCACTATAAGTTCTCAAAGTGGATGAAATTTGAGTTGCGAGGTTTCAGGTTAAACAAAAAGTATTTCAGTTAATTGTGATAAATAATAATAATGTAGAGACAGATACTATGCTTCGTCGCGGTTACTCGATAATTTCGAATTTTTCTCGTCGCTTATAGACACCGTTTTTTCCAGTTCATAACACGTAATTCTATTAATTATCTCGATTAATAAACCGGTAAGTACATTTAATAACATGCCACCTTTCGTTTCGTTTTTGTTTTCGCAGGAGAGATTGCATTTTTGACGAATGCCGAGCTGGAAGAAATCGGTCGGTGTTTAGATCCGCCCAACGAAGGATGGAGAGTCTTGGCCGCCTTCGTGGTAGACGAACAATTCATCGAAATCGTAGGGAAATATAATAGTCCGACGAAGAAATTGTTAAACATGTTTCAGGTAAATCGTTCTCTATTGTTAGAAAGCTTCCGTTTCCGTACATGACATATTTACTAATAATACGCGGTTCATGTCGGTTGGCAGAACTAAATAAACTTTTATTAAACCCTTTCAGGGCGATCGGAGCGCCTTCAGAAACCTTTTGATCGACGCCGGTCTGGACACTGCCAGAAGGATTCTGCGCTGAACATCTCCCTCTTCTCCCCAGTGCATAACCCGTCAGGACCGAGAGGAAGACCGTCGCCGGTGTCACCAGTTAGTGTCCGACAAGGTTATTAGAATTACAAGATTGCCTGACTTTGATGCTTATTGCTCGTGCATAGCCTATCGTGACTTCGAGGAGAGGATTTTGATCGGCTTGGACATGGTGAAACTATGTGAAAAATGAGCGGATACGTGTCCGAGCTTTTTGCCAATTTGCCTTGAAAATATTAGTTTTTGATGTTTCAAAATTCAAAGATTTGCAACGTATAGTTGTAAGAGGTAATGGAAAGAACATCCGTAGGGTAGTTGTTAAATTGTCATTAATTTATGCCGACAGTTGTAACTTGTTTCAGTTTTCTTTCCTTTTTTATTACTTAATTTTTACCTAATAATAAAATAAATATCCAAATGCAAAAAAGCAATTTTGTGAATATAGTTTCATGTCTATGCTGATCAAAATCGATTGGTCGTGTCCTCTCGTTAAGTCTGCTACACCCGTACATATTATACCGTTACTGTGTACCCGGCTTTAGATTAAGTCCTACGCTATCGGACAATACTTCACAATACAAGCGTTTTTTTTGTACAAGTGTTAGTAAATATCAATAGTCCGAAAAGAATTATTTATCGCTTTAGTTATAAAAAATAGACTTCTAAACTTTTTATTTAAATATAAATCATTGCCTACTGTTTAAATAAGTAAGGATTATTATTATTATTATTATTAAAACGTTTTAACAACTCGTGTTTATTGTGTGAAAATAATGGCCGAAATAAGTATAAACATTTCAAAATATTTCAATAAGTGTAAAGCAATACTGTGTGTAAATGTTGTTACCTTAAATATCTATTTTTAAATTGTATTTAAAGTTTATAATAAATATTTTAAATCATGTTTTTAACGTAAGTAACCGAGTCGAATGTTTATAATACGTTCATAAAGTTATCGTATTTTACCTAACAAATTACACCGTTGTATAAATTCTTAAAGATGGAAACGAAAAATATGTACATAATATTGATTTTTCACACATTTCAAACTTCTTTGTTAATATCTTTTATCAGTAGCTTATTTAGTTAATAAATTAATATACTGTATTAAAAAATCCAGCAATGAGTTGCTTAACTTTCTAGCAACATTTAAAACTGCATTTGTGGTGCCATCTGTTAATGATATTTTATTATAAATAGCTTTATATTTTTGATTATTATAAAATGCAAAAATAATTTTGAGGGTAGGTATGGGTTTTATAAAAAAATAGTAAATGCTAGTAACGAGTAAAACCGTTATTAAGTTCGACCCTACTGTAGATACACACGACCATCCAAAATTTAATAGCAGTCAATCTCCCTAATAAACAAACTTACCTGCAAAATTTCAGAAATATTCGACAAAAAGCGCAGGAGTTAAGCCATAAACATGGCGAAAAAAATCGTGCCCCTCTCATAACACTGTTGATTATTCCGTTTTATATGAATTCCATGTTGTACGAGTCACTTAGATTTTACAAATACGTGTGCCGGGCTGTGAAAGGCTCACGCATTTGTAAAATCTTAGTGACTCGTACAACATGGAATTCATATAAAACGGAATAATCAACNAGAGTCACACCTTCTTCTTGCATGAAACGCCTAGATAAAGTGTTGCTTATCCTGAGATGGAATCTTCGATTCTGCAGGAAGTTTTTTTATAAAAATTGGCAAATTACCTTGCCATCTGAATTGGTGTAGATCACGGAGTATCCCGTATTGCCAACAGCGATCATAGGCCTTTTCTATATCAGAAAACACAGACACTAAGTGCTGTCTTCTAACAAACACTTCACGTATAGATGTTTCAAGGTTTACCAAGTTATCTGTGGTACTTCTGTTCTTATGAAAACCATTCTGATGTGGTGAAAAGTTCTTTTCCTCTAGGATGAACATCAGTCGTGTGTTTACCATTCTCTCGAAGAGTTTACACAGGTAACTTGTCAGAATGATTGGTCTGTAATTAGAGGGATTCTTACAGTGTTTACCTGGCTTGGGAATGGGGATAATGATAGATAGCCTCCAAGTGTCGGGAAAGGTATTTTTCTGTCTATATTCTGTTAAACAGATGCAGGAGATTACAAAGGAAATTGTTTGACAGATTTATAATCATACTGTAGTGGATTTATCCGGACCTATAGCACTATTCATCGAGTGAGAGATCGCTGAATGTAATTGAATTCTAGTGAATGGCACATTATATTCCTCATTAGATGAGGAATGAAAGTTTAAACACTGTTTTTCTCTTTGGACTTTACAGACCTGAAAATTTCTTGAATACATAATATTGCTGGATGAAGCAGAAAATGTTTCACCGAATAAATCAGCAATACCCTGTATATCACTGATTATTCTGCCGTTATTTTCCAGCATGTACAGAGAATGAGAGGCATGTTTTCCATTGATTTTATGGATTTTATCCCAGACTGCTTTTGAGCTAGTGGAAGATGTTTTGCTAGAATCATACATCCTCCAAGAATCTTTTTGGCCTTGCCTCCTTATTCTTCTGGCATTTGCCTTTGCTTTTTGAAAAGCTACTAATTGTCTATCAGTGGGGTATTTTCTAAAAATTCCCCATGCTATCTTTTGTGCTTTAAATGCTGCCTCGCAATTCTGGTTCCACCATGGTTTCGGATGCGTTTGGTATCTGGTTGATGTTTTTCCCATTGTTTTTTAGGCTGCCTGAATAATACTGTAAGTGACAACTTCAACTGCATCATTGATATCAGCAGTATTGACCATTTTCTCAGTGATGTCAGCCAGAGAATAGAATGCAGGCCAATCTGCTGTTTCAAGCTTCCAGCGTGGTGGACGGGCTGTTTGACAGTTTTCTCTGCCTTGAAATTTTAAAAATATTGGAAAGTGGTCGCTAGAAAGTGGATTAGATCCAACCTTTTATGAAAATTCTAAAAATAGGTTTGGACTGGCTAAGGATAGATCAATGGCAGTGAATATTTTTGTTGGGGCATGGAAGTATGTCACTTCTCCACTATTAAATAAATACATTTGCTGATTGCTGATAAATCTCTCAATGGCTCTGCCTCGATTGATGTCGGGACTGCCCCACATAGGATTTTGGCTATTGAAATCACCTAGTAAAAGGAATGGAGTTGGCAGCTGTTCAACTAATCCATCCAATTGATTCTCATTGACTCTGACATCTGGTGACACGTATATAGAGCAAACTGACAGTTATTCCAACAGAAATTCTGACTGCCACAGCTTGCAAATCAGTGGTTATTTGTACTGGCAAGGATGGGATGTGATTTGAAACTAGAATAGCCACACCTCCACTGGCACAGTTGTGGCTATCATCATCCTTGCGGAGCAGATTGAATCTTTTTAAAGAAATATTTTTTCTAGGTTTTACGTGGTTTTTCTGGAGTGCCACACAGAGAGATTGTGTATATGATTTGAAGTGTTTAATGTCGGAGAAGTTGTTGCGGAAACCACGACAGTTCCATTGGGTGATTTTATAACTTATTATGTGTTTGAGGCAGCGTTCTTTGTGAGAGTATTTTTCTTTAATCTAACAGGAGGTTTTTCTTTTGGAGGTGATGTTGGTTTTGTTACCTCTTTATTAGTCTCTTCATCAGAGAGATCAGAAAACTCACTTATAGATTGAGCCTCTGATTTTTATACATTAGGGAGAGTTACTTTTATTTTTTGCTTGTTTAGTGAGTTCTTACCGGCCTTATTAGAACCCAGGTTTCTTATTACTTCTGTTTTAGGTAAGGGTGTTTTTGATTTTATACTCTCCTTTCTGGTATTTCTTTTGGTGGAATCAGTAAACATTTCACATGCCGAGTGAGAGATTCCTTTGGGGGATACAGAAATGTCAGTTTGAACTCCACATGTCCTTGTGGATTTCAAAGCAGCAGCGAATGTCTTTTGTCTTACTGGTGCACTTGAAGTGACCATGCAATGCGCCTCTGGATAAGGTAAGTTGTTTACTGTTTTTACACGCTGGATTTCTTATTCTGTCTGCCATGCAGGGCATTTGCGGGAGTAGGCAGTATGCACATCTTTGCAATTCACACAGATGGAGTAGTGGTATACTCAGTACTCTGGTGACCTTCAATTCCTCACTGTGCGCATATATTCTTCCCTCGACAGGATGTTTGAGAATGTCCAAACCACTGGCATTTGAAACAACACAGCGGATTTGGAATGTATGGACAAACTGGACAGCACAGGTATCCTGCAGTAATGAAAGTTAGTAATGTTGGCTTGTTGAATGTGAGGTTAAGATGTTTGGTTGGGATGAACTTGCCATTTTGATGAATGGAGATATGTCGAACAGCAGTGACACCTTGGTCCCAAAGGCCAATCTGAATGTCTTATTTGCTTTCAGACATCAAATCAAACTCAGATATCACACCACAAGATCAGTATAAACTTCCGTGTGATGTGACAGTCACTTCCACGTCTCCCAGTGTCTTTGTTGTTAAGAGTTATGCCGAATGTTGATGTGCAACAATTAAACTATTGTCAAATAAAATGCTATTTCTCACCTTGTGGTGACTTTTAGCACCAATTTTTTTTACCTGTAAATCAACTCAATAAAAATAATAAATTCTAAGCAATTTATGTAGAAAATAATTATTTTTAACGTGCAAAAAACCACAACAGTTTTATTTATAACTGTAATAATTAAAATTAAATCATCATAGTTATTAATCATTAATCACGGAATTAAATACCCAAAAAATATATTTAAAAAATATATATATTTCTTATATAAATTATAAATATTAAAATATAACAAAATTAATAAAATATAAAAATAAAATTGAAAGAAATGCGTTAAGAGTACCCGGGATCAGTAAATAGAATAAAGTAGTTGAATGAAAAGTTGAAAGTTGTATAGTGGATGATACTTTTTTTTATCTTTCATTTTTCTAATGCTCTTTATACAAGTCATATATTATAAAAATGATTAGACCACAAGAAAATAACTTGAGAAGATTCTATCCAAACGTATCTAGTTCGATTCTGTCAAGAGACATTATATGATCTCGTATATCATTTCTTAGCATTTCCAGCATCTTCAGTCTGATCACGCATTTCAGACGTTTGTCTATACTCTTTTTCCCTTCTTCTTCCTCTTCTTCTTCTATTTGCTGTTATATATTTATTGCTGACATATAAAATTCTTCGAAAGAAAATTTCTTAGATGATTATATTTTTATTATCCATCACAAAATGTATAATGAACGAAAGCGTGGCGTTAAAGTATAGCTTAAATTCTACAGAATGAAGTGAATTTGATTATATTCTTATATTATTTAACTGCTTAAAATGTTTTTAATGTCGTAAAGTTTAATTTAATTTTTTTTAAATTTAAACATGACGTCAAACTGACTTAAAAATCTACACTACTCTGACAAAATTATATATATATTTTTAAATATTTATTCGTATTATATGTATTTTTATATTATATACTGTAAAATTATATATTTTTAAATCAAATATAATATTAATAATTGTTAATTATTTCAATTTATTTAGACATATATTTAGAACTGATAAAAATTTAAAATTATTTTAAATTTTAATTTAAACAATTAGTTCTGTGTTTAATTATTAATTGAAAATATGGAAATACATTTAAATTAATTATAATTGAATGAAAGTTTAATTAAAATATATAATTGAAGAAAAAAGCAATTTATACATGTGAATAATTGATAAATAAGACGGATGGTTCTAGTACAGTTGGAGTTGAATTTCTACTGAGAGAGACATAAAATTAAAAATTTTAAGCGATTAAAAAAAAAAAAAAAAAAGCTTTAAAATTAAAAAACCTATTAAATTATTGAATAATTTATTAAATATAATTCGTCAGATTCTCTTGCGCTTCTTACTTTACTATTTGCGTGTTTTGTTTTAAATTTTTCTCAAATTTTTAATCACATTTTTATCTACAAACACACATTTTAATACAGGAAACTTAAATAAAGGACATAGAATTGAAATTTCTAAAGATCAATACTCGTAATGCCTGCATAAACTTAACATTTATCATGTAAATTTGCACAAAGTTCAAATATGTAGTCACATATTTGAACTTTTAATGTTAAAATTTTCAGGTTTATGACTTCAATTCACTAAACTAATTTAAAGTGGAAGCATTTTGCGGTTACGAAATGATACTAAATGATTTATCTTGTTCATCAAACAGCAGTAGAATGTTAAAATCAATTATTATATTAAATACAGTTATTTATGAATGTAAATTCTAACGAATTTTTTGAAAGAAATATTCAGAAAAACTGAAATAAATAACAGCTTAAACGTAAAATTCTAGCAAAGAAAGGGACAAAGAAACTACTAGAAAAGAGATTTAGACAGTTTTTCACGTCAGATAAATCAATCGCTTCAGAGAATGGAGAAGGATTACAAGATAATTCGTTAATCTAGGATGGAAGAAAACTGCTTCGAGTAAATATAACTTAACACGTTTTTTTGCCCTCTTTATCTCTGAGTAAACTTGTTACAAAATGTGTTTGAAAATCTTTTATTCTTTTAATTGTTGACTTCGCGCTCTATGATCATCAGAACATTTAATTATACCCATCATGTGTTCGGCCATGCCCACAATTGACGGCTGATAGATAGCGATATAGATTACTATCGAGAAATTTTTGGAGTTTTTGAGTGCCCGAATTTGACCCGGGTTCTCCAGAGCGGTTGGTTGATACCTAATCTCTTCGGCCATCCGGTTGTCTATGATTCAGTACAATTCTTGTTTTTTTATAATTCTTTTCCTCTGTGAGCATTAAAAGAGCCTTTCTTTACATTAAACAGAAGGTTGAATATAGTTAAGATCGCCTTGATATAATGGTGTGATGTAATTTTTTTAAACTTTAATATTTAAACTAGACACATTTAACTTAAATTTGGTATATAAAATGTTGTTTCTATAATTAAATAATTATATAAAACTTCATTTAGACAAAATATCTTATAAAATAGAAGATTTCTATGTATTTTTACAATTATTTTCGCATTTTAGACACTTAAAGGGTCTTTACTGTGTGTTCATTAATTTGGTCGGGACCACAGAGAAAGTCGAATGATTAAGAACAAAGACTGCAAATTCAGAGCAAATCAATCGTAAACATTTTTTACCAGAATTTAAACTCGAAACGAGCCAGATGAAAGCTTCGGCCATTCGGGTTTCATATTTCCTGCTCAATAGTATTTTTTAAAATACTTTCTCCGCCCTGTGGGCACTAAGAGGAATTTTTCTTTATTTATAGGTTTGGAAGTTCAACAATAGAAGATGCAGGGTAATGAGAAACGGGGCCCGGCATATCCGATACAGATCATCCGCGATAAGTTTCCGGAGATATTCCCTCTGTATGGTTTTCAAGTACTCAGAGCGGTAAGAGTGACTTCAAGGATAATTTTTAATTTATCTGTAAGCAATCGCTAAAAAAATCATATACATTTTTTAAAATTTGGTCAATTTTTAATGTGTTTAAAATATTTATGTATAAAAAATTTGATTGAAAAATTAAAAAATAACATTTTTTACCGTTTTGGCGCTGCAATCGGTAATACAAATAAAAAATTAATCTAAAGATATTAAAAAACTTAAAAATAGAAATTCCTTTTATTTTTGTTGTTTTAATATTTATTTTTATATCAAATGTATTAAAATAAAAATTAATTTGAAAAATATTTTTGATTTTCTTACAAAATTATTTAAAACTCCGAATTTTCGCTCAGCAGATAGCGAGTTGAAGGCGAGTTTGTATTCCAATGGAGTGAACCGATTCCCTTTTGGGGAGCACTCCTCAATTCTTCTTTTCACGTGGTATTTTTTAATATTTTCAGATTAAAAAATTATTCGGCAATATAAATTTTAAAAAATATGTTTTATTTATTTGCAATTAAGTCACATAATATGAAGAAAAAAATTATTGAATTTTAGCGTTTATTTAAATGAAACGAATCAAAATGATAAAACTTAAATTTTGGCGAAATTTTAAATCAATTAAAAAATAATAATAATTATAATTAAATGAGTTTGATTTCTGCTCATCAAAATTTTCATGAAATAATTATATTTCAGGCCATTATAGATTCCATATCGGATGCATCTTGTACAGCTGTAAAAATAAATAAAATAAGATTAATTTTAGTCAAATCTACAAGAAAAAAATAATGAAAGTAGTAAATATTGATAAAATTACTTTCTAAGAGAAACTCAATAATGTTTATCCCATAATATATTTCAATTCCTTGGCACTGAAAGATAATTATATTTATTCAAAATGCAAAAGTTTTAATACAGATAAACACAATAATTGCTTATTTTTTTTTCATTTTACTTACGATTAAAATGGTAGCCAATGCAATGATTCCGGGTATTTTCCAAAATGCGCAAAAGTTACTCTCTCTTACAGTATTATATAGCTTCTGTTTTGGATAAACAATTTTGAGTTCTTCGGGCTTTAATTTTTTCTTCATTTTTGCAATATTTTCTTCCAAAATACATAATAATCTATAGATCCATTCCTTAATAAGAATCCAGGTTATTTGACTCCATTCGCAGATGATATTCGAAGCTACGTGCATCCATTCGATGAAGTATTCTTGTGCAATGAATGTGTATACTTGCAAGTGGAGGAAAGTTGTGCAGAAAAAATATTTTGTATTATCTAAAATACACCTCAAGTTTTCTCCATGCATAATATAGAGAGATGCGAAATAACTCTTCAGGCAAGTATGGAAGCTCAGAATGGATTTTTTAATATTTTTAAACATATCTAGAAATGTTAATTATTATAATTTAAGATTTATATTTAATAATTTACAATGTTTTAAAGCAAATGTTTAATTCAAAACTCTCTAAAATTAATTTAGATAATATAAAGAGTAAACATTCTAACCATTAAAATCATCACATGGCAGCTTTTGACTTTTGCATGAGAAGTAAGATCGTCCTTTTTCTATTTTCATGCCTATATAATAATAATACAATTCTCATTATTATAATTAATGTTCATGAATTTGTATTGTATCAATAATCATTTGAAAATAATATATAGGCCTATATATAAATCACCTGGGACATCTCTTGAAAAGAAACTCAATGCCACAGCACAGAATGAGAAAGAAAGTAACAGAAGAAAAATATTTTTTATTAACTTCATTCTCTAAATAAAAGAAAATATAAAATATTTATCAAATTAAAAAAAAAATTATATATGAATATATACGACTATCATGGCGATGCTGTTAAGGCGTCAGCCTACCGCTCTGCGGCACCTGGGGTTAAATCGGAGCCAGCAACATCCAGGAATTTTTCGTGGGTGATCAATTTTCTGATAATTTCAGTCCCGTTCCTCACCCCCCCACCGCCGCTGCCATTGTGGACCTGACCGAACCGTAGGAAATTTTCTCCGAACCCATTGCCGGTTCGGTCAGGCCCACAATGGCCGTTTTAGTGTTCACAGGGAGGAAAGAGTTTTTAAAAATACGTATAGTGTTTAAAAGGCTAAGAAAAATATTTTTGAATAAGTTTTATAATAATTTGAACATTTACGCTAACTTATATAGGGTGGCCTAGAAGTCAGTTAACCGTGAATATAAATCGAAAACTAAAGTTTAGAAACACGCGCTTTTCTTTTACAAAATCGGTGAAAATAGTTTAAACGCAATTGCATTTTTAGTTAATTAATTGCAATTTAGAATTTAATGATTAACCCACTTTTGGGCCACCCTACAGTATTGAAAAATTAATTAACGAGTTTCCTTAGAAACGAATATAGCAAAAAAAACAATTCAATGATTTATATTCATATCGTATTGGTGAGAATATTAAAAACTTTATTCTTTAATTCTGTTTTGAGCCTGGTAATGATAAAATATTTAGAATCGCCATTAATTTTTTCTTTATTGAAATATGTGGATTTAAGTAAGTACCAAAGCATTGTATTAAGGCAAGATTTTAATGCACAATATATAAGCTTACATATATCTCAAAGACACCTCATCTCACCTTGACGCCTACCCTAATAAACCCATAGCACAACACTATACATCAAAGCTGACACAACCACGCCTTCATTGATTAGCTCTTTGCTTGCTTTGGCAATTTCTTGTTTCTATCAAATCCTCCCACGACACTAACTCTACAAAGTCCAGATATTAATTCCCATGAAATTTCTCCAACTATTAGATCGAAACACCCTCAAAACTACGCTAGTTTTTAGTTTATATCAAATTTATCATAAATTCGGCTTAAAAGCTATAATCTTAAGACTAAAAATTGAACAAATTCGCATTATTTTGGCCCAACTTAGCCTATTATTTTCCCAAATTTATTGTAAATTAATGCACGTTCTATGGAAGTAATTAAGTCGGACTTTTTCTTACTTTTGAAGGCGAAGCTCGTGTTTTTAGCCTTAAAAACAACCGGAATTTATTCTTATAATCAATAATAATATATCCTTATTGTAACAAAAGAATTAAAGAAACCATTATCATTCATTGTTACAATAACAAAGGATACAAACAGACTTAATTAAGTTAATGTACAGTTGATGAATTATGTATAAGCGCTGCTTAAATATGATTATCAATTTTATTTCTGCGTAAATGTTTAATAAATATATCATAATTAACCGTATTTTAATAATTAAAAGCAATATTTCACTGTTAGCAGTTGAAAGTTAAAATCGTAAACTTTAACTGTCAACGTTTCAATTTGCTTTTGTTTGAGGTGAAATGAAAAAAAAAGGTTTATTTTTAAGTTCTTTACTGATTCATTGAATGCAATTTTCGCTTAGAAACAGCTTTGAAAGTCACCATTCACTATTACATTAATAGGATTTTTCTTCTTCTTCCTCTTCTTCTTCCTTCCTCTGTAGCTCTTTGACGTGTCATTCTAAATGCCATTATTCTTTCGTATTTCAGCATCAAACGATGGAGATGAAAGCTTGAAAGTTTCTTTTATAAAAATACATTTTTAAAATTATTATTTTGAAATATAATAAATTTAAATAAACCATTCATTTTCTAAAGTAAAAATTTATAAATAAACTATGAATGTACTGAAAATAAACTAATTTACGATAAAATTTGTAATTTCTTAGAGTAAGTAATGATAAAAACCTTTCCCTAATGCTTTATATAAGATTAAAATAGAGTTTATAACGGAATAAAATAATTTTAAATCATTTATAGAGTTAGTTAAAGTCGTTAATTTAATACTGTTTCCATAAAGTTATCATTAGAATTACTGTTATCTTCCACGCATTCTGCACTCATTGCATTATAATTCTGATTTTACTAGCTTATAGTGATGAATTATACTATTGAAAATTACATAAATATTAAATGTTGCATCTCAAAATTATATACAAGTTATTTAATTCATGATGAACTCTAGAGCTTCTTTTTGTATTGGGGCGAAGCTTACTTTCAGGGGAAATTCTATACATTTTCGTGATTCAAAGCCTAAAATATTGTTATATTTACAAATTAATCATTTGGAAAGATGTAATTTTTCATAACCAGTTATTTTTTTGTATTATTTAATTTAAAAAATTAATAAATCAGATAATAATTAAATATTTTCCTTATTTTTTACCTTTCCAATTAATGCAAGAGTGGGAAAAAAAGTTTTAATTACGAGAGAAAAAAATATTTCAAGGTAATTAACTAATTTTTGTAAATAATATCAAATTAAAAATCATCAATTTAACCGTTTATAAGATTAATTTTTTTCTTAATTATATTTAATTAAATGACAATTTCCGGATGCAAGTGGCGTAACGGAGATTTTAATTAAAATCAACGAGGGTTTCCCTTTCGGATAACCAATTATATGTTTATTAATTTGCTTTAACGAACATTTAAAAATTTTATTAAACAAATATTTAATGTGCTTAATTATTTGTCGGTTAATTAGAATCTAACTTTTAGCCCCTTTTACGCTCTCTGCCTCTTCACTCTTGACGTTTATGATGAATGATCAACTTCTGTTTTCGTGCACCAGATGGCGTGGCGCCGTCTCTAGCTTCATCCCCATCTTCGTCATCTGCTCCGTTTTATCAATGACAATCTCTGCCACCTTTCATCTATCACCCCGAATATTTTAACGTCACACTAAATTTTGTATTCTTATATAACAATGTGAAGCACGTACTGAATATTCCTAATATTTATAATTTAAATTTTAATATCTTTTAAGTGAGATTTGTAGGTGGCGAAAGAGCAGGGGGATGATATAAAGAGGTTTACGACATTTTAGCTCGTTTCCTTGTTATTTAATGAAAATACAAGAATTTCAAATGACTTCATCGTCTTAGTTTACCTTATTAATCTTAAATTCCTTGCATTTACGAGTAAGAGTGAGTGCAATTATGATGTTTACGATGTTATGCAATAAAGCTCGTACATAGCATTAAATTTAAAAAAAAAAAACATACTATTCTGCTGTGTAAAAAATTAAATTTAATCGTATAAAATATATAAAGAAACGATTTTTTTAGTATAAATTGTTTAATAAGCAATCATATATAATAATTGGGTCATTTGTGAGCTGAAGGATACCTCCTATAGAAGAAACAAACATCATCCATTGGATTTATGAAGAGTTTTGCTTGAAAAAATTTTTATTTATAATTTAATAAGCTGTTAAATAAATAAAAAATTAAGTAAATTCTGAGCTTCTGTATATGATCTATAGAGACACTGAAAATACAATTAATAAATTGTGAGCTGTAGAATATCTCCTACAGAAACAGCGATTATTCTGGAGATTTACGAACAGTTTTTCTTTATAAACAATAAATACAAATTTTATCAAGTGTTAAATATATATATATATATATAAGAATTAAGTTAATTGTAAGCTGCTGTGTAGAATGTATAAAAACAATGATCATGACACAAGAGAGTATTTTTATAGTAAACCATTTTATTTTTACTTTTCTAACGTTGATAAACAGTCCAAAAATATACCTTTTGATCCTTATAAAATGTGCATGAGATCCTATTCTATGAACTCAACGACAAATTTCCCTACAGTCCTGTCAGCTTTAGCAAGCGTTGAACATATATATATATATACATATACACTGTACCTTTTTTCCATGTAATTTTTTATTTTTATTTTTCGTCAGCCATTAAGTTGATTTGTGTACATGTTGTTTAGCTTCTAACAAATTTAATAAATAAATAAAAAAATAAAATAAAAGTAAAATAAACATTCTTTTCAAATATTTATTTTTTTTAATGAATTATAAATTTTATTCAATTTGTTTTTTCCTTAAAAAAAGGAAGAGAAAACTCATCAGTATAAATAATATTTTTATGATAAAAAAAATATATTTTTTTCTCCTATTCTTAAAGAGGAAAAAATGCAAAACATTTATTTTTTAAAACTTGAATATTAATAATAATAACGATAATATTTTATATAAAATGAATAAATAAATAATTCAATATATTAAATATTATTTCTGCATAATAGAAACTTTTATAATATATTCTGTTATGTTAAATAAACAAATGTAAAAAAAAAATGGTTAACTGACTTTTGGTTCATCCTGTTTGAAATTCTAAAATATATATATATATTAAAAGAGATGCAATCATTAAATTTATTAAAATTAATTGTAATTTACGCTACACAGGGTGGCCTAAAAGTCAGTTAACCATTAAAGGCTATATATTTAAATATGTTTCCGTCAATTTTCTAAAAGAATGCTCAGTTTACGTTTCACACTTACGGATATATCACAATGGTAACTGACTTTTGGACCACCCTGCGTACAGTTTCCGGCTGATTTTACGTATTAAATAAGGTGTAATCTTTAAAATCACGCTTAAATTTATTGTATGTGTAAAAGAGTAGACTGTATTTATGAAATGAAACGTACAGGGTGTCCCAGAAGTCAGTTAACTATTGTCCTATTAAAAATTATTACTTACGATCTTATAAGTTGTATAAACTCAGTATACGATTCTTATTCTTATACATATGAAATGTACGGTTAACTAACTTTTTGGTCACTGTTACTTTTAAATTTACACGATAAATTAAAATTTTAACGACTTTTTTTGTTTAAAAAACAGACTTNAGTATCGACCATCTTTTCTTTTTAAAATCTTATTATAAAAATTTACGATAATATTTTGTATTAATTTTTATTTAAAAAAAAAAAACGAAAATTATCTTCTAAGTTAAAAGTTTGATCAGTTTATGTTTTACTGTTTTCATGGTTTCCATTACCCCGTCAAATATTATATCATGGTTTTAGTTCGCTCCGTTACCGATAAATCAATCCCCACTGTTTATAAAGCTATAAATCACTTTAGCACGTGTATAGTCTCGGATCGAGTCCTTGTATGACGATACAAGGACTGGATTCGTGACTATAACAATTAAACCTCACATCCCAAATCTGCATTGGCACGTTCATACATTTCTAGACTGGACGGATTTTATTGTGAAACCCTCGATAAAATCCCTAGGGTTCCACGGAACACAAGTTGGGAATCCATGCTTTGAACCAATTCTATTTACGTTTTTCGACAAAGTTTTTGTTTCAAATCCGGCTTCTCCCGTCGTGGACACGATTAAAAAAATAAAGATCTTCTCGTTGCCAGCGGCCAGAAGCGATCGTGGATCCATCGTCGACGATGACACGAAACCGTTGATACTTTGGAACCGACGCCTGCTACTATTGAAGGTGTACGCTTCTCGGAACGGGTGGCGTAAGAAGACGCGGAAACCACACCTCCTACGATTATTATTTGACCGTTCTTAATACAAATCGGAATCTTTTCGGGTAGGGGTAGGCAAATCAGATCTTTCAAGAAACGTGAAATCCTAAGAAATCGGGACGTGGGGCAACCGTACCTCTTTGTTCCTAGTGCCGATCTCGCCGCGGTCGTCAAACGAGAAAGGACCAAAGTCGGTGGTATTACCGAAAAACGAGTCGTTTGTTTTCCGCTCACTACCCACTTTCTGCTCAGGTCTGGAGGGAAACCGAAAAAAGGATTTTCCGTCGTTTGTCCGAAGTAGAATTGTATGTCCGGCACCTGGAGACAGCCATTCGAAGATGTCCGCTTCCTGCCACCTTTCGCCTGGTAAGTACTCCCGTCTCTTCTTCTTCTCTTCGTCCTCCCTCTCATCTCTTCCTCTGGAGCAGAGAACGGCGATGGCCAGTATTTCTTCCGTGCTGGAGTCCCTAGCCGCTGTTTATCGCCCGAGTTCGGAACGCTGCGCGTGGCAGCCCGCCTCCGCTTTTCTAGTCAAGGTGAGTGATTTTTTTCCCACCCACCCGTCTACCCTCAGGAAGCGTAAAACGCCGCGCCGAATACGTAGGCGCAACAAGGTGGTCGGGCGTACATTAGACTTCGTCGCTGGCGAATACGGAAGAAGAGCGTGGATACGAAATTAGTAGATACTGAATCTTGTGTTAGACGTGTACCACCGCCTGACTGGCGCCAACGCATTTACGTGGTCTTTTACGCCGGTGGCACCGACTCTCTGCGTCAGACTAACATTGTCTTCTTTGCAGTATACCAACAGCTTGATCCGGTCTTGCCGGAAGTTTCTGGTTCGAAACGGAATTCCAAACGTCTTGAATCAGAGGGAGGAGGAATGGATAGAGAAGATCGACTCGTGTCTGACTCTGGCTCGAGAGTATCGGCGATATTTCCGGGAGATGAAAAAGTCACGCGGCGTCTTTCGGGACGTCAGCGAAACCTTGGTCTTCGCCAATTTGGATGATTTTTGTCTTCTTCTGGAAAAGATTCGAAATATCCCGGACCCGCTCCGTCGATATCCTGGACCATTCGATCGAGAAAAACGGGGTAAATAAGTCCGTCTTCCTCCTCGTTCCGGTATGGAACATATCGGTTCTCAATCGCGTCCATTTTTCCATCTCCAAATCCCAGATCGGGTTTTCGTTTACGTCCCGGAAATTCGGGTTTTAGCCCGTAGTAAATAGGAGGGATTTCAGAAATTTTCTTCCGACTAAATGCTTTCCGGAGGACGAAAATTCCTTTGCCAACCGCTCGGACGTCGTTCGTTACGACATATTTTAGGTTTTGATACTGTACCATTTTTCTGAGGTTCCGGCTTCTGTTTCCGCGCTTATGAATAATGACAAAATTTTCTCTTCGGGTGGCGCAATCGGTAAAATGTTTAGATAACTATGATAAGTTCGGATAACTAAATCTAGAATTATTAGCAGTTTTATTCGGAATTTTCCAGTCAATCGAAACCGGAACCACCGGTCCCTAGGCCACCCGTGCATCAAAAAATCTGTCGCCCGCCTCGAGTCTTCTGGCGGAAACTCAACGCGGGAGTTTTCTTCTTTTCTAGAATTGCGAGAAGCCGCGGGTGGGTTAAAGAACGGCGTCAGACGTTCGGAGTACGTCTCCTACGATACCTTCGACCCGGATGACGCAAATTTTGATGCGGATTGTGCCAATTTGCTGGCCGCAGCGGAAGCCTTAAAGGTATCGATCTCATTTCCTTCTCCTCCGTTTTCGGATTTCTCTCTGAATTCAGTCTTTTCCGACAGAAGCCAAAGGCCCGTTCCCGGACCGTCCCATTCTTGACCGAAGCCGGTGATGAACCCGGGCGAATTCTTCGGTTCTACGACCGAGAGTTGGACCGGGTGTGTCGCCTCTTTGTAGAATACCGGAGAAAACCTCCTACTCTGCGAGGCTTCTCTCGGATTGCGGGTAAGACCTTCCCTTCTTTATTTTAGTTATTCCACGCGCTACGAATATCACAAATATGCATTTTGTATTATGAGACGATTACAAAAGAACTTTTTACCGAACAGAAAGGATAGCTTGGACTAAACGCCTGTCCGAGCGAATCGAGGAACCCTTCCGGAGGCTGCCAGACTTCGATGACGTTTTGCAGGGACGACAGGGAAAGGCCGTGCTGGAAAAGTACAAGTGCCTTGCCGGACAACTGGAACGTCACGCGGCTCTTCTTCACCGAACTTGGTTCGAACGAGTAAGTACGTTTACGAATATGCCCTAGGTCCAATTTCTTTAGTAGAGATGTCTATTGTATATATTTATATAAGCAGCGAAAAATCCCAATCCGAATAGAGTTTCATCTATGACTCGCGATCCGTAGGCTGCCAATCATCCGAGTCTGATATTGCAGCAGAAGAACCATTTCTTTTCTCTCGTGTCCAAATTTTCAGTTAAAATTTAGTCGTAATCTGCTTATATTTTGAGAGTAGTTATATATTTATTAAATATTTTCCTAATTAATTTTGTGTTTATAGTTGTTTGAGACGAAAATAATTGCGGCATGATCGCGCTGCACGTTCTTTAGTTAGACAGATAGGATTATAGCTTAAAAATAACGGGAAGGGCTGTCCATAAATGACATCCACACTGGAAGGGAGAGAGGGGGGTTACAAGTCGGACAAGGGCAAGAGCAAGGGTTAAACTTCAGTGAACGTTCGTTTTATTTCATTAAATTTCATACAGTTTATGCACTTTATTATTCGTGAAGTGATAAAGATTTTGAGAGGGGTTGAGTTTTGTTGGACGTCGGAAGAGGGAAGGAAGTTACGGAAACTTGGACAAACTGGGACAGTGGAGGAGAGAGAGTAAAAACTCCTCCACTGTCCCAGAAAAATTCGGATGTAATTTATGGACAGCTCCAAAGGAATTGGGTTTTATATTTTGGTTCGAAGTAATCTCTCCCTCCGGTTTTATAACAGTTCTGTAGGATGGAAGATTTTCTGAAGGAACCCGTTTTGGTACAGGATCCGCCGGGCACGGCGGAGGTTTCGGTGTACAATGGTCGTCTATGGATTTTCCTGGCCGAATGCGTTCAAATTTCCCGAATGAAGTTGGAAATTCCGGAAGCGGGACGGATTCTGATGTCGAAGGAAGAGGAGCTGAAGAGATGTCGTTACGTCATTCAGGTATGTTGATCAGCTAATACATTATCTAATAAGCTGTATAACGTTCACCACACACGGACAAACCACAGAAAAAAAAAAAAACAAAAACGGAAACTGAACTGATCTTTGTAATAACAATGACGAAAACGAAAACGAAACGAACGAACGACGGTGAATTATTTCCACTAATGGATTGGGTAGTTGACGTTTCAATTATTGGAATTTTCATTTTCTTTATTTTCCAAACTACAGTATAATTTTTCATACTCATATGTGACAGTTATCTATGAATTTATTCGTTCGCCCATGTAACAATTTTTGAATTTTGGAACTCCATCGTCTCGGCACACTGGGAATTTGCTCTCCTCTGCCTCTGACTTTTCACGGCCCTGACCAATATAACTGTGTGTCTTGTAAGGTAAAAAATGCGATAATTTCAAATAACTTTCCTTTCTCACGAGTTCGCTAGAATTTTTTCCAGTCATCCGCTTACTAACACAGGCGCCTTTATGAAAATACTATTTCGAAAAATAGTTAGGATGAAATTTGAAAAAAAAAATTATAAACCCGGCGTCCATCTGTTTGTTTGTCTTTTAATTTCGAGAACTGCGTTAGATAGATGAAAGTCGAGACCAGATATGGAAAGATTAGGGGCAGGATGCCCCGATTAACTATGTAATAACTTCCGGCATAGACAGGAAGTCACGTAATTTCAATTCAATAATTTTCTCTACAACGAAGTTACATATGACTCTTTTTTATCAGGAAAAGTATTATGTACGGGAACAATACGCTACTAATTTGAGATCGAAAAAATATATTTTAAAAAGCAGCTAATGTACCCGGCAATGCTCGGGATAATTATCTTAAGAAAATATCGAACGGATTTGAAAATACCACAATGCATTTCTAGCAGGGGGTAACGTCATGCACGAAAAAAACATCCTTAGTGCCCATAGCATACAGAGTCAAAAATGACGACAAATCTCGTCATGCCTCGGAATAATAAAATTTACTCACGCTGGAAAATGTGACCATCAATCTAAAAGGCCGATGCATTAGCGTGTCTAATTGGCTTCTTTCTTCTAGTGGCAAATGCCACCGCTTAAGTTCTACGTCTTTGTTATCGAATGTTCTCCGCCGTGATTCGTCACTCGAAAACTTGCGAGTGCAATCTAGCCGTTATTCTATCGGAAATCTGATAAATTTTATATTGAGCAGAGAGCCTTGGAAGAATACGCCGAAATCAAAAGAAGCGTCCCGGAGAAGTTGCGACCGTTGACGGAACCCCATCTGAAGAGGATGGAAAGTTTGTGGCTGTGGGGAATTCGGACGCAATCGTGGGGCAGTCTGGCTTTGGAATCCTACGCCCGCTCTTGCACCACCAACGTTGGACAATTGCGCCTGCTATTGTCCAGGTGAGTGACCGAATTTCCTTGTTACTTTATCTATCTGCTATTTTCCAGTGCATTTGATTATAGGACGAGAAGCTTTGAAAAATCATGTTTGCTAACTTCATCTTGTGGGAACGGCAATGTCATAATACTACGGTTCCCATTTGTTAAAAAAATTTGGGAAACATTGATCTAATCTGTTTCTGCATTGAAACTAAAGGCTTATTTAAAACACAACGATAGGTAAATATATATCGGACTAAAACAACATTTTCTTTTGCACAGAATCAATTCACTGCTCTACGACAGGATCGAATCTATGCTGGGAACACTATCGGATATCCAAGTGTTAAAGTTTCCTACCCATCGTTCGTTATGCACCAAAGAATTGATTTCTGTTGCCGAGGTTAGTTTCTTGTGTTTATGTTCTTTCCGGCGAATTTCACATACATTCGAATACGGAAGAAGAGCACAGTGGAAATCATAAACCTAAATATCTTATAATTTTTTATAGTTCCAATCAATTTTCAAATCAATTTAGCTAATGATTATCTCAAATAATATGTGACAATTCAGACATAATTTTGGTCCCATGATAGTTTAGAATCACAATATACCCGAGTATTTTATATTGCTTGAAATCCAATTATTTTCCACCCAACATAACGTTAGCGGTATTAAAATTTAGTTTTTACTTTCACGGCTGTAACAAGGGAAAGTATTGTAAGGGTGTCAAATTCGATCCTCCGAAGGTTTTTTTATTATTTTATTTTTTCAAATCTTCGTGTTTTGAGACTTTCCGAATGCAAAAGATTCAAAAGAACGGCAAAAAAAAATTCATGAATATGTATGTGTGTGTGTTGACGTCTATTTCCCTTAATATCTGAGGATAGGGTGAAGATTAAGAAACGAAATTTGGTATGATAGCTTGTATATGAGGGCTTGATGCTATTAAATTTTGGTGGTTAAAAGTCGAGGGGTGAGGAGTTAAGTGGTGTCGTGTCATATCTCGAGAGGAGTTGATCTTAATGATTTTATTCGTTATTAACATTTACACTTTTATATAAAACTCATCCCTGCCCTCAAAATTAAGCTTTTTGCCATTTTATGGCAAATAAAAATATAAAAAGTTTTTTATAACACAATCTCATAACAGATGACGCCACATACAATTTTATTTATTTTTGCTTAATAATATAAAAGTTATTTTTTTAAATAAAATCTTATAGCACCCGGAAAAGTCACGCAACTCGTTGCTTGAATTATTTTTTATTATTTTTGATTTTGTCCAGAATAAAACTAGATTTTTTAATAATTAATTTTTAGTTTATGCATATGCATATAGAAGAATATTTTATTTAAGAAACAATTCATTTCTTCTCTGATAGTATCAAAATTTGTGGTTGAAGTAGATATTATTGTCTTCGTATAACTTAGTATCACTTTATTATCGTTAACTCTCCGCACCTCGACCTTTAATTTAATTGCATTAGTCCCTCCTAATAATCAAACTTTAACATTTATATGTTTTATACATACGTTATCTTAGTTTTTTTGTACGGTATTACTCGATTATTTCGTGATTACATTACATTTGCATTTATGATTGCATGTGCATTTAAACTTTATTGATCGGACCATTTCCGAATAGTGGAAGGGTACAATTCTGCGATTATAAAATTAGTTCTACATCGGACGAGCATATCGAAAGAACTGGAGGCGTACCCTCTGTCAATAACTGGGATAGATCTCGATTTTCAAAAGTGATGGGCGAGGGGAGACGATCGCGAGCGAATCTAATTATTTGTTCGATTGATAGGTATCATGCCGAAACTCTAGCGAATCCATTCAACGACTCAACGTGTCGATCGAGGATTCAGTTATGGAGTTGATCGACGTCTGCCTGGAAGATCTGGTTTCTCAGATACACAGTAAGTCCTTTTCTCTTTTATTTCTTAAAAATAACCGAAATTTTCAAGGGTTTACTGTTTTAAGCGGTGGATAATTTAGTAAAGCACCTCGAATCTATGTACAGAAAGATAGTTTTCAGTTTTAAAATATAAGAGAGTAAAGCTTCTAGAAAGAAACAGTTTCTTTGTAAAGCATTTAAAACTGGTGACGAATAGGTGTTTATAATTATTAAAAACGTGAACGAAGCGGGGCGTTAATGGCAGTTCATGACAGTGGTGCATTCGTGATTTAATCTCGGGGAGTCGAGTTGAAAGGATAAAAACTTTTTAATAAGAATTCAATAAAATTGTCACCTTACGTGACCGTTAATTCACTGTACAACATAAATAAAAGATGAATTTTAATTAGGAAAAGACTTTTGGAAAATTTTCTACGTTTTTCCTCTTTTTGGGAATGCCAACGCTCTTTGGTTTCGCTTCGGATCGACGGTGAACATTTCTAACTTAGAGAGAAACTTTCTTTCTTTTGGTAGACGATAGACCCACCTTTCCGCAAATGTCATCCGAATCCGCTCCCTTCGTCAGAATGCCGTTTCCCGCAGACGACGATTTCCTGCAAAAGACTGAAAGAGAAGCCGATCTGCTGTTGGACAGTTTCGCCCTACGGACTAAGGAGACGGTGAGGGGACTCCTGCACCGCGCTCTGGAATTCTTGAGGACGATGTTGACTAGTCACCATTCCACCGGTAAGTCTACCGCTTTTGTAACAGAGAGCGTGTTGATGGGCTGGTCTTGTCTCCTTGCATTCGAAGTCCCGTGCACATAACAAATACTTTTCTCATTCAAAATATAGGAAATATATAAGAGGGTATGTAACAGTTACGCACTACCCTCATGGATGAATGGCTGAGAACGCACGTATTATAACATCAGGAACTTGTAGAATCAATGACTCGACGAATTTGAACAGTCATTGCATCTATAGAGGACGGGACAAGCTTTTAGGTAGATGTAACTAATAAAGTGGCCAGTATATTTGTGTATATTTATATAGATAAGTGATTTGAAACACATCATCACTTTCACCGTGATCACATCTTTCGTTTACAGTGATAAACTTAAAAGTTACAAACACTGGCTGGAATAAAACTGTAATATACACTCTGGTCGGTCATATTGATTGCATTAAGAGATTATTAACATTCGATTTCAGAATCAGTCTGGGTGTCTACTCTCGAGTTATGTGATTAGTACACAAACGTGATGTTCTTAATACGTTTGTGTTACTACTCTCATACATCGAGAAGAGATACCTTGTCGGTCCATTCCATTACAGTCTTTATCTTTAGGAGAGAAGGAATCTTCGTTTCTTTGTTTGGAAACGACCGTGGTTGACGGAGAAACAGGTTTCAAGTTGCACCCCAGTCTGACGTTGTTGCAGGGAGCCATCGATCGAATAATATTCTGTCTTCTGGAAGCGGCCAAAGGAGTGTCGGAGTGGAAGAGGAAGCCTCGTGTTTGGGTCAGTTTCTCTTTCTTTTCTTTCTTTCTTTCTTTTTGGTCATATTTATGTGTGGATCTGTGACAGTTGGCCGAAGATAAAGACTACGACCAAGTGTCGCTGTTCGACGACCGAAGTCAGTTGGTGGCCAGGTCCAGAGCTCCTTACGCCAGCAGTCTATTCGAGTACGTGGTCGGAGATGGAGAAATGACAGAATCAAGGACAGCCCTTTCCACCTCCGTCCTTTTACTTAAAGAGGTAGGATCCATTATATCTTTTTTTCTGTAGACGATATATTACTCTCAGTCGGCCGCGTGGCCGCTTAGCTTCGGTTTTCCGTGTTGAGGAGCTTGGAATCGAGTCCTGGCTACGATTGCCTAAATTTTCCACTAATGCTGGGGTCTTCGGGACTTCAGCTGAAGGTAAGGCGATTGATCCCTCCAAATTCTGCGCTATGTGACGGGACGGTTCCTTGCAAAAACGATCGAACCGATTGCACGAACGAGCGAAAGTCACCATACACGATGTCATACGCTTATGCTTTGTATAAATCTGGTTTTAATATGGTGAAAATTAATTTTTCGTGGTTCGTCGGCAGGAGACGGACAAACAATTGGCCCGTTTCTCGCTTTTCCGAGATCTTCTTTACGTTTCGGACAAGCGATCCGAGACGAAGACGTTTCTGGCTTCTCGGCCCTCCTTGCACGATTTCAGAGATAAGATGATGTACTACAAAGATTTGGAGGAAAAGATTTTGCTACTTCCGGACGCCGTAGAGGTTAAATGTCTCAATCTAGTGACCGGTAAGAAGTTTTTCGTTTATGCCAATACGTCGCCAATCACTTCTTAACGAGTCGTCTTTTCTTTACATAGAACAAGCGAAGAAGCGTCTGGCAGAAGAAGCAAAGCGCCGGTATGTCGAGTACGGAACCATCTGCAAGGACGAGTACAACGCCAGGGCCAAGTCCATCGTTCGCACTGTTCGAGATCTGATCGGGCGAATGAGTCGTTCCGTTCACGACACCGACGATGCGGAAGAGGTGTTAGAGGCTCTGGCTCGAGCCAGAGACTTACGGATCGACATCGAATTGGACATCGGTCCGATCGAGGTAAGCGCTGCTAGTGGATGGTAGTATCTGCCCCGACCGTAACACCGTTTCTCTTTTCAGGAATGCTACGGTTTGATGAACCAATTTGGGATGGTGGTAAAGAGAGACGAAATAGAGAGGGTGGACGTTCTACGCTATTGGTGGACCAATCTGAACGACTGTGTGACGCGAACGGAGAACGGTCTGGAAACTTTGCAGTCGCAATTCGCTCTTCGAGTGGAAGAAAGTCTGACCCAATTTTTACTGGATTGCGACGATTTCTGTCTCGAATACCTGGAGGTGAGTCTTTCTCGAATACCTGGAGGTCGATGGAGGTGATCATCTCCATCGACGGGCTGTTTAGTTAAAAATTTTCGGGTTTTCTTAGCGTGTCTAAAATCCAGGGATGAGTTTCATCAGTGGCGCGTTATAGCTTCATGAAGCCCAGGCTATTTTAAAGTGCCCGATGTACAGTGTTGACTTCAGACATTTTTTATTTCGTGAGAGTTTTCTGAGTGAAAGATTTTTTATTTAATAAATAATCGATTTGGGGTCCCTGTTAGTGGGAAACCCAGACAATTGCCCATTTTTTTCCCAGTATGCATTTCTTTGCTAAACTGCTTTCGTGTTGCATTGCTTTATCCCATTCATCAACGGCGAACAGCCAATGATAATACAAAAATGAATTAACACAACACCATAATATCTTTAAAAATTTAATATTTATTTTTATATCAAATGTATTAAAATAAAAATTAATTTGAAAAATATTTTTGATTTTCTTACAAAATTATTTAAAACTCCGAATTTTCGCTCAGCAGATAGCGAGTTGAAGGNATATTAATAATTATTTATTTTATACAACTTTATATAAGTTACTTATAAAATTCTTAAGAAATTAATTAAATAATAAATTCTGAGGTAGTGACAAGGTAAATAATATACGCGTTGCTTAGTAATGTTGACATTGATCAATTATTAAGGATAGAGATACAATATGTATGGTTGAACATTTTTTTTTTAAAATGTTTTCGTCGAAATTCTTCGCTGTATAATAACCTGTCTCTAACAATCACTCGCAGGAAAAGAGTTACGAGGAGAGTCAGTCACTAGTGGAAATTGGAGATTTTTTTTTTCCTCCTCCTCTTCCATAACTAGACTTTCATGTTTATCCGAGAAGAGTTTATATATATTTACGTTAAGATATGTTATAAGATAATAAACGGTTGAAAATGGCAGAAAAACGAAGATGATGTCGGCTTAGAAAATGTCCAGATGCAATTTGATAACCGAAGAGAACGTCAAATAAATTCTTTACAATTCTGCCTTTGAGAAACGTCAATGTTTATTAGTGAAGCCAATTGGATCCCATGGGCATCGTTGAGAGAAAGATGGTTACGAAGATGAGTTTTAGTGAAGAGAATTGCAGAAAATCGATCTCAAATGAGAAATTTAAGAATGGTGCACGTGTCATTAGAATTTCTTCTTTATTTAGATTAATGTTCCTTCATTATCTTTGTATATACACCTAGATTACTACGAATCAGAATATACCTGTCTATCATTTATTTAATCTTCTTAAATCAGTGGATTTAAGTAAATCCTCTCGACAACAGTTAGAGAAACTTTTACCTTTTAGAGTCTCTTTAAAGAAATCGTGATATGTTTCCTCAACATAACACAGTTTCGTTATTACGAGGTAAACTTTTACGAGTCGTAAAAAGAAAAGAAGAAACCCCTCCTCCTATTGGTCGATTTGAATTCGAATGAACTATTCAGATAAAGCGAATATTTATAAGTTTATTTCTTAGCATTTGGATGGGTAATTTTTACTTCTAATCGATTCGAATTTATCTATTTTTTTCGATTTTCCATTTTTTCCGCTTAAATGGAAGTTATGATCCTTTCACTGTCCCCAGATAGATAACGGAAGCTCATCCAGATGTTCCAACATCTTTGCTGAACCAAATCACCCTATCTGTGATAAACAGCTGGACGTGCTCCACTTCTGATGATTGTATCACATTAGGAGTGTGTTTTTTGCAACAGCAAAAACCATTTTCCAACTCCTTACATGCGGCGACTACATCCTGAATATTTTAACATTTTAATAAAATTATATGCATATACGCATTCACAAATATAATAATTCAAAATCTCCTTTTAAAAAATAAAAAATATTTTAAATATTTAACAAGCAAAAAGTATTGTGACATATTCACAATTCCGGGATGCANTAAAAGAAAATATAAAATATTTATCAAATTAAAAAAAAAATTATATATGAATATATACGACTATCATGGCGATGCTGTTAAGGCGTCAGCCTACCGCTCTGCGGCACCTGGGGTTAAATCGGAGCCAGCAACATCCAGGAATTTTTCGTGGGTGATCAATTTTCTGATAATTTCAGTCCCGTTCCTCACCCCCCCACCGCCGCTGCCATTGTGGACCTGACCGAACCGTAGGAAATTTTCTCCGAACCCATTGCCGGTTCGGTCAGGCCCACAATGGCCGTTTTAGTGTTCACAGGGAGGAAAGAGTTTTTAAAAATACGTATAGTGTTTAAAAGGCTAAGAAAAATATTTTTGAATAAGTTTTATAATAATTTGAACATTTACGCTAACTTATATAGGGTGGCCTAGAAGTCAGTTAACCGTGAATATAAATCGAAAACTAAAGTTTAGAAACACGCGCTTTTCTTTTACAAAATCGGTGAAAATAGTTTAAACGCAATTGCATTTTTAGTTAATTAATTGCAATTTAGAATTTAATGATTAACCCACTTTTGGGCCACCCTACAGTATTGAAAAATTAATTAACGAGTTTCCTTAGAAACGAATATAGCAAAAAAAACAATTCAATGATTTATATTCATATCGTATTGGTGAGAATATTAAAAACTTTATTCTTTAATTCTGTTTTGAGCCTGGTAATGATAAAATATTTAGAATCGCCATTAATTTTTTCTTTATTGAAATATGTGGATTTAAGTAAGTACCAAAGCATTGTATTAAGGCAAGATTTTAATGCACAATATATAAGCTTACATATATCTCAAAGACACCTCATCTCACCTTGACGCCTACCCTAATAAACCCATAGCACAACACTATACATCAAAGCTGACACAACCACGCCTTCATTGATTAGCTCTTTGCTTGCTTTGGCAATTTCTTGTTTCTATCAAATCCTCCCACGACACTAACTCTACAAAGTCCAGATATTAATTCCCATGAAATTTCTCCAACTATTAGATCGAAACACCCTCAAAACTACGCTAGTTTTTAGTTTATATCAAATTTATCATAAATTCGGCTTAAAAGCTATAATCTTAAGACTAAAAATTGAACAAATTCGCATTATTTTGGCCCAACTTAGCCTATTATTTTCCCAAATTTATTGTAAATTAATGCACGTTCTATGGAAGTAATTAAGTCGGACTTTTTCTTACTTTTGAAGGCGAAGCTCGTGTTTTTAGCCTTAAAAACAACCGGAATTTATTCTTATAATCAATAATAATATATCCTTATTGTAACAAAAGAATTAAAGAAACCATTATCATTCATTGTTACAATAACAAAGGATACAAACAGACTTAATTAAGTTAATGTACAGTTGATGAATTATGTATAAGCGCTGCTTAAATATGATTATCAATTTTATTTCTGCGTAAATGTTTAATAAATATATCATAATTAACCGTATTTTAATAATTAAAAGCAATATTTCACTGTTAGCAGTTGAAAGTTAAAATCGTAAACTTTAACTGTCAACGTTTCAATTTGCTTTTGTTTGAGGTGAAATGAAAAAAAAAGGTTTATTTTTAAGTTCTTTACTGATTCATTGAATGCAATTTTCGCTTAGAAACAGCTTTGAAAGTCACCATTCACTATTACATTAATAGGATTTTTCTTCTTCTTCCTCTTCTTCTTCCTTCCTCTGTAGCTCTTTGACGTGTCATTCTAAATGCCATTATTCTTTCGTATTTCAGCATCAAACGATGGAGATGAAAGCTTGAAAGTTTCTTTTATAAAAATACATTTTTAAAATTATTATTTTGAAATATAATAAATTTAAATAAACCATTCATTTTCTAAAGTAAAAATTTATAAATAAACTATGAATGTACTGAAAATAAACTAATTTACGATAAAATTTGTAATTTCTTAGAGTAAGTAATGATAAAAACCTTTCCCTAATGCTTTATATAAGATTAAAATAGAGTTTATAACGGAATAAAATAATTTTAAATCATTTATAGAGTTAGTTAAAGTCGTTAATTTAATACTGTTTCCATAAAGTTATCATTAGAATTACTGTTATCTTCCACGCATTCTGCACTCATTGCATTATAATTCTGATTTTACTAGCTTATAGTGATGAATTATACTATTGAAAATTACATAAATATTAAATGTTGCATCTCAAAATTATATACAAGTTATTTAATTCATGATGAACTCTAGAGCTTCTTTTTGTATTGGGGCGAAGCTTACTTTCAGGGGAAATTCTATACATTTTCGTGATTCAAAGCCTAAAATATTGTTATATTTACAAATTAATCATTTGGAAAGATGTAATTTTTCATAACCAGTTATTTTTTTGTATTATTTAATTTAAAATATATGCTGTTCACCTCAAATTAGTTGTGTAGNATTAATTTTATTTAAAATATATGCTCTCGATCTAAAATTAATGTCTTTCCCCTGTAAATCATACTTTTCCTGATAACAACAGAGTAATGCAGGGGCCGTATTCTGGTCAGTGTCTCTGGTCTCTCGTCTCTTGAAAGCCGGTCGCTGATTGGCTAATCCAAATAGTTAGCCAATCAGCGGCCGGCTTGCGAGAGACAAGAGACCAGAGACAGTGACCAGAATACGACCCCAGGTCATCTATGTAACTCCATTCTGGGTAAAATTTTGAACTAAAATCATGTGACTTCTGATGTAGACAGGAAGTTTCTGTATAGTTAATCCTGTCTTCCTGCTCTTATATTTTCTACATCTAGTTTGAATTTTATCTATCTAATATTGTTCTCGAGATTAAGGAAAGACAGACAGACGGACGGACGACAGTAGAAATTTATGGGTCTACAATTTATTCGTGTAATGCACTTTTAACACAGAAGGAAATAAAATTTAAAAGAAATTTATTATTTAGAGAAGAGGAAAAATAGCATAACAGCACTTTTCCAATAGCAAATTATCCATATTTCAGGTAAGGATCTCGATGGAATAGCAAATATTTACTTACATAGAGTATATTATTAATCTAACCTGCCATTTGCTTAACCAAACCTTGTTATATCGCATCTCATGCTATTCTAGATTACTCTCTCTGCTCATTAATTTTATTATCTCGGAACAAACCGTCAAAACTACACCGAGCTGTCAATGATGCAGTAAATACATCCTGCGATTTTAAATAATAATGAATTTTGCATAAATCCTTGAAAGGAAATTTAATTAACTTTTAGATCTTTTAGGCCAATTTTCTTAATTCGTAAATTCTTTAATTATTCTTCATTAATATCTTTTAAAAACCTTTAAATATATATATATATATACTGTGTATACATTGCGAAGTAAGCTGCTTCTGTACTTAGTTTGAGCATTACGAAGGTGATTTTTAACTGGAAATTTGTATAAATTTCATGAAAATTTTAATCTTTTGGCCTTTATTTAACGTTGTATGGTGTTAATAATTTACAAGATGAGATCTAGAAGACGAATGGATGGAAAAAAAGTGAATAATTTAAGAGGAATTCGTGTATATTGCACACTTAAAAATTTCTATAATTTATTTAATTTTTTAAAGTATATATATTTAAATAAATTAATTATAACTTTACGCAATTTATGTAATTAATCTATAGATTCTATTAATTGAGATGGCAATATAAGCTCAAAATTTATACGAATTAATGTTTTTGCTATAATTTAACACTTTATAGTGTTAATAAGTTAGAAAATAAGCTGTAGAAGACGAGGAGAAGCGAAAAAAAAGGATAATTTAAGAGAAATTTGCTTATAGTGCGCACTTAAAAATACTTTAAAGAGAAAGGAAAAGAAGCAATAAAAATTTTTAAACAAGAATTTAAATTTTGCACGGTTATTGCACATTGAACCCGCTAATTTAATATAGACTATATAGAGAAAGAGAGAGAAATTAAGAAATTATTATTAAATACGTCAAATTATTTTATTGAAAGGGAGGAAAAATATTAAATCTAAATGCAAACGATAATATCAGCTTGATATTTGATACTCGCACGTTTAGAAATTTCTAAGAGAAAAGACATAAAACTGCTTAAAATTTCTTCGATAATCTCTTAAGATGCTCCTCGGCATCATTTATCATAATTAAGTTCATTCGCTTTTATTTTTACTACTTTTTAGCAAACGAATTTCATACAAATATTTAATTCGATTGGTTAAAATTATATCATATTTTATTTTATTTTATTTTTACAAACATTTTTTTTATATTAAAAAATATAAAGAGATGTGTGATAGAGGCTTATCACTTACACTTTGTCATTTTATTATCATAAGATCTCCATTATTAAATCTTTAACGATCGCTGTTTAAAGTTAAAAATTTGCATCTGAATCGGAATTTTTTCCCGTTTTCTTTAAGTAATATGTTAATTTATTAAATAATCATGTATTTTGAATTTAAAAAAAATTGTTTAGCGTATATAAAGTAGCATTTCTTGACGTTCTAATCTCAAAAACACATTTAAAAAAAAAATTGAGAACAGAGTCCTGTATGAGTGTGTGGCCTGTATTTTGTTTTATATCTTAGGATTTCATGGACCAAATTTTTAAAAAATNAATTTAATTTTTATTTATTTATTTTTCTTTTCTTGGGGAAAAAATGATTTTTTTATTATTTTTTTAAAATGTTAGATGCCGTCCCCTGAATAATGGCTTGTCCTTTCGTCAATGATGCTTGACAGTGAAGTATCCTTTACAGGCGTTAGTTCAATTCTGCATTGATGATATGAGCGATGGAGATGGACGAAAAATGATCAAATACGTTGGAAGTTTGATGTCCACACTTCATGCAAAAACAGAGAGACTTTGATAAATTATACCTGAAACCATGATTTATTTTTTAAGAAACAAAACTGGAAAGAAGTATCTTTCTCCGAACACATTTCGTATGTCAAATTTTCTTCTTCCTCTTTTTTTTTCCCTGAATAAAAATAAGATTCAGAAAGATTTTTTTAAGGCATCGAAAATAAAAATCTATAGAAGAATGATTGTTATAGGTAGCTATATATATAAATATATTCATATAACTATAATAATCGATCAAACTTATCTACAACATATTTTACGTAAGTCTATACACAGTATATTTTTATGGAATTTACTACGACAACGGTAAAGTAAACCGAATAATATCAATCGTGTCGTCTTAATAAGATAATAAATTTAATATTATATATAATATAAAGTCATTAAGGGTATTTATAAAGCGATAAAACTCAAAATAATGGATGTTTTATTATCATAATAAAAAGAAGTGTGGAAAAATCTATAACATCATTGATAAGAGAATATGACTTATAACAGAATTTCCAATCGGTGTGAAATATTTACACATAATTAACAATAATTTATTAATAATTATCTAAGTAGAAAGTCATTCCTCTTCTCATTTATTCAGCTCACGAGATGAGGAGACAGTAAAATCTCTTGACAAATTATATACACCGTCAGTAGATAGAAAGATCATTTATCTTAAATTTATAATTTATGTTAGAAATGAGTAACACTAGATGGAGGCACCGCTTTATAAGTCACACTAACTTAAAAATGGTCAAATTTCTAGTAGGATTTGCATCCATCCATCCATCAGGAAGAGAAATATAAATACATAGCCCTATATAAGAGTCCCTAGAGATTTAAGTAGATCGGTTCCTTAAAAATTTTACGAATTATTTTATAGATTATTAATATATTATTTTGATAGAAAATTCGCTGTTTTAAAATATTTATACGTTTATGTAGCATAGATAAGTGCTGTTTAGTTTTAGTAATAACGTGAATTTATTGAGGATTTCACAGATTTAAGAAAGAAGGATTGGTGCTTGCGATTTTACAAACATACGCAGAATTTTCCGATTTATATATTATTAGAGTGAAGAGAATAATCGATTTTCGGCTTTGTATAAGACGGTTTTAAGCTGAGTATAGGATATTTTATAAAAATAATCGATTTTTCCTTCACATTTTCCAGAATTTGAGTAGTTGAGTGAATGGAGAATATCAATACCCTGTAGTATATTAAAACGTTTAAAAACTATCGCTTTCTAACAGAGGTAAGAGGAATTTTATATCTGAAAAATCATTTTAAAAATAAGGCAAAAATTAAGCCTTTTATTTGAGGAAAAAATAAGAGTTTAAATCAGAAAAATAAGTTTAAAAAATATAAAAGCTGAGCCTTACTCCGAGGAAAAAGAAGGGAAAAGTTGAGCTTTTTCTTTGAGAGGATTAANATCAAATTAAAAATCATCAATTTAACCGTTTATAAGATTAATTTTTTTCTTAATTATATTTAATTAAATGACAATTTCCGGATGCAAGTGGCGTAACGGAGATTTTAATTAAAATCAACGAGGGTTTCCCTTTCGGATAACCAATTATATGTTTATTAATTTGCTTTAACGAACATTTAAAAATTTTATTAAACAAATATTTAATGTGCTTAATTATTTGTCGGTTAATTAGAATCTAACTTTTAGCCCCTTTTACGCTCTCTGCCTCTTCACTCTTGACGTTTATGATGAATGATCAACTTCTGTTTTCGTGCACCAGATGGCGTGGCGCCGTCTCTAGCTTCATCCCCATCTTCGTCATCTGCTCCGTTTTATCAATGACAATCTCTGCCACCTTTCATCTATCACCCCGAATATTTTAACGTCACACTAAATTTTGTATTCTTATATAACAATGTGAAGCACGTACTGAATATTCCTAATATTTATAATTTAAATTTTAATATCTTTTAAGTGAGATTTGTAGGTGGCGAAAGAGCAGGGGGATGATATAAAGAGGTTTACGACATTTTAGCTCGTTTCCTTGTTATTTAATGAAAATACAAGAATTTCAAATGACTTCATCGTCTTAGTTTACCTTATTAATCTTAAATTCCTTGCATTTACGAGTAAGAGTGAGTGCAATTATGATGTTTACGATGTTATGCAATAAAGCTCGTACATAGCATTAAATTTAAAAAAAAAAAACATACTATTCTGCTGTGTAAAAAATTAAATTTAATCGTATAAAATATATAANCTTCTTTTCACGTGGTATTTTTTAATATTTTCAGATTAAAAAATTATTCGGCAATATAAATTTTAAAAAATATGTTTTATTTATTTGCAATTAAGTCACATAATATCAAGAAAAAAAATTATTTTATTGAATTTTAGCGTTTATTTAAATGAAACGAATCAAAATGATAAAACTTAAATTTTGGCGAAATTTTAAATCAATTAAAAAATAATAATAATTATAATTAAATGAGTTTGATTTCTGCTCATCAAAATTTTCATGAAATAATTATATTTCAGGCCATTATAGATTCCACATCGGATGTATCTTGTACAGCTGTAAAAATAAATAAAATAAGATTAATTTTAGTCAAATCTACAAGAAAAAAAAATATAAATAGTGATAAAATTACTTTCTAAGAGAAACTCAATAATGTTTATCTCAAAATATATTTCAATTCCTTGGCACTGAAAGATAATTATATTTACTCAAAATGCAAAAGTTTTAATACAGATAAACACAATAATTGCTTATTTTTTTCATTTTACTTACGATTAAAATAGTAGACAATGCAATGATTCCGGGTATTTTCCAAAATGCGCAAAAGTCACTCTCTCTTACAGTATTATATTGCTTCTGTTTTGGATAAACAATTTTGACATCTTCGGGCTTTAATTTTTGCTTCATTTTTGCAATATTTTCTTCCAAATACAATTAATAAATTGTGAGCTGTAGGATATCTCCTACAGAAACAGCGATTATCCTGAAGATTTACGAACAGTTTTTCTTTATTAAACAATAAATACAAATTTTATCAAGTGTTAAATATATCTATATATATATATATATAAGAATTAAGTTAATTGTAAGCTGCTGTGTAGAATGTATAAAAACAATGATAATGACACAAGAGAGTATTTTTATAGTAAACCATTTTATTTTTACTTTTCTAACGTTGATAAACAGTCCAAAAATATACCTTTTGATCCTTATAAAATGTGCATGAGATCCTATTCTATGAACTCNTAATTTTATTAAATTATTGGAAAGTTATGAATAAAACATAAAATAATTCTCTTGGTATATTATAAATTTTTGTAAATTTTATCGGTTAAAATCATTTTTATAACTAAATTAAAACTTTTTAGTACTTAAAATAAGCATTTTTTTAAAAATCTACATTAACAAAGAGAAAAGAGTAGAGAATGATACCTTTAGCAGTAATGATTTGTTATAAGAGTGATGTTTATGGATTAAGTTAAATTTATTTTAGATTTATAAAGTGGATAAATTCATTAAATATTTTAATAAATCATCGAGAAACTGTCAAAAAAAGGGAATATTTCCTTGAAAATATCTCGTAGAAACAAGTGTTTATAGCTTGACTTCATTTTTTTTTTCTTCCTCTTCCTTCTCCTTCCTTCAGAAAAATAACCTGAATTAGATTTTCAGTGAATCTTCTGGAAAAATGCACTTGAAGTGTCTAATAAAAATTTATATTGGTTTCTGTAATGGCAATAAAATGATAATTTTAATTTAAAATATATATATATATAATGCACTTTTCTTGTTAAATTGAACGTGGAAAAAATTAAAATTTACATTTACATGCGATTTAAAAATGCGTGTATGTTATCTGTTTTTTCTTATAATTCGACGTTGTCGAGAGCTTCTGGATATTAGAAAAGGCCGTAATTGACTCAAAGTTAGATAATTAGCTTAGAAGATGTAAGGCCCCATTGGTGTGTAGCTGGGTCATGAATGAAGAGGAACGTGCACTCATGCTTTCTGGTGCACTTTGGGGCACACTTTGAAGTGCCCCTCATTTTATATGTGACTCTAAGGCCCCATTGGGATGGAGCTGGATGGTGAATATACACTGTTCTGGCTGGGTCATGAGTAAAGAGGAGTGCATTCATATTTCCTGATGCACTTTCGTAGTGCAGTTTAAACCATGTGATTCTAAGGCCCCAAGGCCCCAAATTAACGACGTGTGTATATATATAACATAGTAACACGTCAGATATACACAATATACAGTCAAACCTTGATGTAGCGTTATTATAAAGTTCTACTTTAAACGCATCTTTCCCATTTAATATTAAATAAAAATACGTTTTTTAGCATCTGTGAAATATTAAATATAAAACATTACATTTCTGATGACATTATCATCACCAAATCATAGGAGTTTCAAACTCAAATATTTGTGTAGATCTCATTGCTGCATCTAATTCCTATTGCTCGATACCCTTCAGTTTAGCTTTGCAGCCGATTACAAAGACAGAAAAACAGCGCCCTAAATCAAAGTTTAACATATATAACGTGTGTAATTTTATAGGCTCTTTACACTAGTATTGCTTATTTTTAATTTTCAGAAGTGTTTGATGAAGACGATGAATCTGAGAGGAAAGAGGATACGAATTAAATTTCGATATAACTCAGTAAATAACTTCGATACCTGCTTCTTTTTTAAATTTTAAAGCTTAGATTTATGGTGTCTTTTTTTTAATTTAATGCAACCTTTATCCATGAATATCTTATTTTGCGAATTCCAATAGGAATTGGCAAGAAAATAGCATCGAAGTGGAACAGTTGAAATTAGTGGGAAGCTCCCAGAAACAATTTCGAGCCAGAAACATTCCAAAACAATTTTACAACCCGAAGGTGTACGTGTTCAAATGCATTGGTTGGACTTTGTTTTCTCGCCTTTTATGGCATTCGAGGGATTAGAAAATAGATAAAAAAAATTGAACAGAGTATGTGTTTAGACGTTAACTAACTTACGTAGAAACCATTAATGAAAATTTATGCCTGGAAGCTAATATAGATAGTCCATAAATGAGGTGATTATCAGCATAAATTAATGCGTTGAAGCGATTAGAATGGATAATTATTTATTATAATCGAGAGAACGAACGGAGAAATTTGTCAAGGATGTCTCTAGATTTCATTAAGGATTCTCTTAGAAATAAAAGAAATCCATTGTTAACTGATGCTAGATGGTATCTAAATTCCTTTAAGGACTTCTATTCCCTGAGAGTTTCCTTAAGGATCGTCTCCTGTTCCTTTAGAGTCTCGTTAAGGATTAAGAAAATTTAGCATCGTAATATCAAAACATTTAAGGAGATCCTCATCCCTTAAAAACTAAGGAAATTCAGCATCAAAGTATTAACACATTTCGAGCTTAATATATTTAAACACTGGAACGAACGATATTTATAAAATAAAATAATCAATTATTTATAAGAAAATCTTTAAAAAAATAAATAAATAAAGGCATTAACTTTGTTTTGTCGAAGTTTTCGGGAGGCAATTTATCACGAGGTTCTTACAAAATACCATTGATAACATTCTAAGAATAGGAGTGACCAGTTCTTTTATCTGTACGAGAATCGTACGAGAAAAGCAATTCCAAAAATTGAATTATAAAATTTTTATCAGAGAAAACATTTTTTTTAAATGTTAGAACTTATAACAAAACATATTCTTAGCTCTAAATATGATAAACTCGCAGATATATATCATACGAGCTGATTAATATTGAGATGGATTCTGTTGGTTATTGAAAGATGATATCTAAAGTGCATCTGTGTATGATTGAAAGTAGCTATTTGATATCAGATATATCCTAAACGGGATAGTTGATGGGGAAGTAAACACCATCAAGAGTTTTTTTTTTCAATCTACTTTCGAGTGTACAGGTCTACATCAAATTTAAATATAATAGGGGCGAAAGTTGTACAGGAGGCTCCTTCTTATCTTTTAAAAAAATCTAAATATATCCCTTAAAAATATATATATTTTTAATATTTTAATCGAGATAAAAATCTAGATTTACGAATTTATTTTTTGTCTTTAGCTTTATTCATTTTGGTTACAATAATTTACCAAACTCCACCCAACTTGGCGCAACGTGAAACTCGTATATAACGCGCAGCTCTATCCAATTACCTGCAGTTTGGCATCTTTATGAATTATATTTTTCTTCCTTTCCCCTCTTTCTCTTCTGCGAAATTTAAATGGAAAATATCGATAAACATCACGCTACATTAATTGTCAATTGTTGTTCTTTTAAAAGTTACAAGATAAATAAATAAATAAATTTCTGTCCAAGAATAGGATTTTTGTGAAGTTTCACGCTTCTAGAAACATGTCCGTTCGGTTAAATGTAAAGTTACAGTTTTATTTATTTTAAAAAAGGGCTATGGGAAATAACTACTCGCGTGAAAATGGAGGGTGGAAGAGGAGGAGAGGATGAATGAGGCGAGCAATTGTCAACATTGCCAAATGCTGTATCTTACCTCCGAGCCATAGTTGCAGATAAGTTGTTTGAAGAGAGAAAGAGAGAATAGGTAATGCCTCTGGAGTATAATTTTCTTTTCTCTACCTTAAATGGATGGTTAAAAATAGGGGGCTTAATAACCTATACAATCAATCGAGTCTTGTTTACTTACCATATTATGATAATAAACATTTTTAAAATAATTTTATNGCGGCGACTACATCCTGAATATTTTAACATTTTAATAAAATTATATGCATATACGCATTCACAAATATAATAATTCAAAATCTCCTTTTAAAAAATAAAAAATATTTTAAATATTTAACAAGCAAAAAGTATTGTGACATATTCACAAAATTAAAGATTGTTCTTAAGCCCTAGAATTTGATAGAATGAGCAATGAGTTAGTTATATATATATATATAAAAGATATTTTTTTTACTATTTAGTGAGGTATTAATCATAAGTAATATTCAGTAGAAGTTAGCTAATATCATTATAGAATCCGCTAGTGGTTCAAACGTATATATAATTCATGCCCACTCATGCATATTGATGAGGTTAGCATTGCGTGACCAAACTGATGACTATTATGGGATGCACCTGGGCTTGGTTGATTGTAACCAACGCGACACAAAGTCGGCATTGGTAATTACTTAAGACCTTCTATTAGATAAGATGTGAATTGGAGGGTGGAGAAAATAGATAGAACAGAAAATAACTTTTTACTTTCCCGTCTTTTCAACTTTTCTCTTCCTTCAGATGGATTTTTATCCAACTTATCTTCGGCTTCTCTTCTTCTTCTTCTTCTTCTTCTTTTTCCTCTGCTTTTTATGATTATTTAAAATAAAAAATTCTTTTAAATCGATTTTTATCCAACTTATCTTCAGCTTCTCTTCTTCTTCATCTTCCTCTATTTTTTATGATTATTAAAGTAAAAAACAAAAATTCGATATTTTCTAGTCTTCCTATTTAAAATTCTTTATTAAAATTCCTCTACATAATAATAATAATAATACATTTTTTCCCTGATTTTTTTTTTGTAAATGGGAGGGGAAAAAAGGAAAGAAAATTTGTTGCTTGAATTAATGAGGAAGTAAAAATAAACATTGGCTAAACAATGGAACTTTTAGAAGGTTGCATCTTAATCGTTTCATTAGAAAAAATATATTTAACAATAGAAAAAAGGTAGAAAAATCTGCCTTTGAATTCTTTGTAAATAAATATCTTCGTCTGAATAAAATCTCTCAAAGTTGAATTTTTTTTTTCGTTTAAGGATTAAAATTGGGATATTTTTTAAGCTCTCTCTTCCTTTCTCGTCCTCCTCTTTCTCTGCTGCGTTATTAAATTAAATTCCGATGATACTAAACGATACATTTTATTATAAATTTAATTAATTTTTAAAGTGAGTGGACGACTTTTAAAATCTATTACTTATCTCATAATTAAGAAGGTGTAAAGAGACGTTTTTAAAATCGATTACCGATAAGAGTCATAAATTTTTCAGAATTTAAGAAGATTAAAATTAAAATTTGTTATAAAATCGAATTAACGTATAATTTACAAAAAAATTTTTCGAAAATATTTTTAAATTATCGGTTTTAACGAAGAAAATGCGCTTTAATTTTATTGACACCAACGCTAAAGTCGTTATAGAATTATATAAATTAATCACGCGCAGCTCCGTCTATCTTATATAATTGTAAATCGAAAGAGTAAAGGGGTGTGTAATAAATATATATTAATAATTATTTATTTTATACAACTTTATATAAGTTACTTATAAAATTCTTAAGAAATTAATTAAATAATAAATTCTGAGGTAGTGACAAGGTAAATAATATACGCGTTGCTTAGTAATGTTGACATTGATCAATTATTAAGGATAGAGATACAATATGTATGGTTGAACATTTTTTTTTTAAAATGTTTTCGTCGAAATTCTTCGCTGTATAATAACCTGTCTCTAACAATCACTCGCAGGAAAAGAGTTACGAGGAGAGTCAGTCACTAGTGGAAATTGGAGATTTTTTTTTTCCTCCTCCTCTTCCATAACTAGACTTTCATGTTTATCCGAGAAGAGTTTATATATATTTACGTTAAGATATGTTATAAGATAATAAACGGTTGAAAATGGCAGAAAAACGAAGATGATGTCGGCTTAGAAAATGTCCAGATGCAATTTGATAACCGAAGAGAACGTCAAATAAATTCTTTACAATTCTGCCTTTGAGAAACGTCAATGTTTATTAGTGAAGCCAATTGGATCCCATGGGCATCGTTGAGAGAAAGATGGTTACGAAGATGAGTTTTAGTGAAGAGAATTGCAGAAAATCGATCTCAAATGAGAAATTTAAGAATGGTGCACGTGTCATTAGAATTTCTTCTTTATTTAGATTAATGTTCCTTCATTATCTTTGTATATACACCTAGATTACTACGAATCAGAATATACCTGTCTATCATTTATTTAATCTTCTTAAATCAGTGGATTTAAGTAAATCCTCTCGACAACAGTTAGAGAAACTTTTACCTTTTAGAGTCTCTTTAAAGAAATCGTGATATGTTTCCTCAACATAACACAGTTTCGTTATTACGAGGTAAACTTTTACGAGTCGTAAAAAGAAAAGAAGAAACCCCTCCTCCTATTGGTCGATTTGAATTCGAATGAACTATTCAGATAAAGCGAATATTTATAAGTTTATTTCTTAGCATTTGGATGGGTAATTTTTACTTCTAATCGATTCGAATTTATCTATTTTTTTCGATTTTCCATTTTTTCCGCTTAAATGGAAGTTATGATCCTTTCACTGTCCCCAGATAGATAACGGAAGCTCATCCAGATGTTCCAACATCTTTGCTGAACCAAATCACCCTATCTGTGATAAACAGCTGGACGTGCTCCACTTCTGATGATTGTATCACATTAGGAGTGTGTTTTTTGCAACAGCAAAAACCATTTTCCAACTCCTTACATGCGGCGACTACATCCTGAATATTTTAACATTTTAATAAAATTATATGCATATACGCATTCACAAATATAATAATTCAAAATCTCCTTTTAAAAAATAAAAAATATTTTAAATATTTAACAAGCAAAAAGTATTGTGACATATTCACAATTCCGGGATGCAATTTTTAATCACATTTTTAATTTATTTAATTTAAAATATATGCTGTTCACCTCAAATTAGTTGCCCCTTGTCCCTGTACATCATACTTTTTCTGATAACAACAGAATTAGGCCAGACATCTGTGCAACTCCATTCTAGAGAAAAGGTTCGAATTAAAATCATGTGACTTCTGATGTAGACGACCTGTAAGTTCGTATTTAGTTAATCGAGACCTCCTACCCTTACTCTTTCCATATCTGGTCTCGACTTTCATCTATCTACACCGCTCTCGAAATTAAAGAAGGACAGACAGACAACGGACGACAGTTAGAATTTACAGTTCTGTAACTTTTTTCAAATTGCAGTCCAATGAATAAACATCCCCCTAAATAGAGGTTTAATTGAGTAAGAACGGCTTCATCTAGCATCACTAGCTTCAGAGTAGTAGCTCAGGTAATTAATCCTAATTAATTATATATTTTATTATCTAAAACGAAATTAAATTAGAGTTTAGAGATCATTAAAGTGTTCTAATCATATCTGAAATATCTTGTTTTATAATGATGGACGACATTGAGCCTTTTCTGATATCACGAAAGATGACATAAGAAGAGAAATGATGCGGATTTATCCATCTCCTAAAGGATAAAACTTCAAATATATGTTACGTTCGAAACTATTTTGGATCAAATGATAGCTAACAAGATTTCGCCTTGTGATATGTTTATAAACACTACAGAAATCTAAGCAATTTGGTTTGAAAATCAATAAGATCAAAGCAATCTTATAAATCCTTTCAAATTTTTAAAATAAAAGGAGAAGGAGAAAGAGGAGGAGGAAGAGAAGGATGGAGAAGATGTAGAACAATTTCTTGAATAACTTCTCTCCTCTGTACGATAAAAAGATAAATTAATTATTTAAAATTTATAAAATAAACTATATAAAAATTAATTTAGTAATAAAGTTTAATATTATTTAATTAATTACGTTTTAAGAATGCAATTATGCACTTTTTAAACGAAAAATTAAAGTAGAACGATTAATTTTAAATTATATTAAATATTGTTCAATAATCCTTTAATACTTTATTAATTAATTCTTTTTGCTACACAAATTTTTATTTTAAACGGTAAAAATGTATAATTTAATTTAATCATTTATTATTATTTTAAATTTAACATTAAA
>NW_019385089.1:51409-214860 GCF_000671375.1 Centruroides sculpturatus
CCCCCCCCCCCCGATAATGTTCATACGAAGAAAATTTTACATAATAAAAGCAAAGAAAAATTATTGTGGCATCGTCACAGTGTCGAGCTGCAATTTTTAATTTATTAATTTTATTTAAAATATATGCTCTCGATCTAAAATTAATGTCTTTCCCCTGTAAATCATACTTTTCCTGATAACAACAGAGTAATGCAGGGGCCGTATTCTGGTCAGTGTCTCTGGTCTCTCGTCTCTTGAAAGCCGGTCGCTGATTGGCTAATCCAAATAGTTAGCCAATCAGCGGCCGGCTTGCGAGAGACAAGAGACCAGAGACAGTGACCAGAATACGACCCCAGGTCATCTATGTAACTCCATTCTGGGTAAAATTTTGAACTAAAATCATGTGACTTCTGATGTAGACAGGAAGTTTCTGTATAGTTAATCCTGTCTTCCTGCTCTTATATTTTCTACATCTAGTTTGAATTTTATCTATCTAATATTGTTCTCGAGATTAAGGAAAGACAGACAGACGGACGGACGACAGTAGAAATTTATGGGTCTACAATTTATTCGTGTAATGCACTTTTAACACAGAAGGAAATAAAATTTAAAAGAAATTTATTATTTAGAGAAGAGGAAAAATAGCATAACAGCACTTTTCCAATAGCAAATTATCCATATTTCAGGTAAGGATCTCGATGGAATAGCAAATATTTACTTACATAGAGTATATTATTAATCTAACCTGCCATTTGCTTAACCAAACCTTGTTATATCGCATCTCATGCTATTCTAGATTACTCTCTCTGCTCATTAATTTTATTATCTCGGAACAAACCGTCAAAACTACACCGAGCTGTCAATGATGCAGTAAATACATCCTGCGATTTTAAATAATAATGAATTTTGCATAAATCCTTGAAAGGAAATTTAATTAACTTTTAGATCTTTTAGGCCAATTTTCTTAATTCGTAAATTCTTTAATTATTCTTCATTAATATCTTTTAAAAACCTTTAAATATATATATATATATACTGTGTATACATTGCGAAGTAAGCTGCTTCTGTACTTAGTTTGAGCATTACGAAGGTGATTTTTAACTGGAAATTTGTATAAATTTCATGAAAATTTTAATCTTTTGGCCTTTATTTAACGTTGTATGGTGTTAATAATTTACAAGATGAGATCTAGAAGACGAATGGATGGAAAAAAAGTGAATAATTTAAGAGGAATTCGTGTATATTGCACACTTAAAAATTTCTATAATTTATTTAATTTTTTAAAGTATATATATTTAAATAAATTAATTATAACTTTACGCAATTTATGTAATTAATCTATAGATTCTATTAATTGAGATGGCAATATAAGCTCAAAATTTATACGAATTAATGTTTTTGCTATAATTTAACACTTTATAGTGTTAATAAGTTAGAAAATAAGCTGTAGAAGACGAGGAGAAGCGAAAAAAAAGGATAATTTAAGAGAAATTTGCTTATAGTGCGCACTTAAAAATACTTTAAAGAGAAAGGAAAAGAAGCAATAAAAATTTTTAAACAAGAATTTAAATTTTGCACGGTTATTGCACATTGAACCCGCTAATTTAATATAGACTATATAGAGAAAGAGAGAGAAATTAAGAAATTATTATTAAATACGTCAAATTATTTTATTGAAAGGGAGGAAAAATATTAAATCTAAATGCAAACGATAATATCAGCTTGATATTTGATACTCGCACGTTTAGAAATTTCTAAGAGAAAAGACATAAAACTGCTTAAAATTTCTTCGATAATCTCTTAAGATGCTCCTCGGCATCATTTATCATAATTAAGTTCATTCGCTTTTATTTTTACTACTTTTTAGCAAACGAATTTCATACAAATATTTAATTCGATTGGTTAAAATTATATCATATTTTATTTTATTTTATTTTTACAAACATTTTTTTTATATTAAAAAATATAAAGAGATGTGTGATAGAGGCTTATCACTTACACTTTGTCATTTTATTATCATAAGATCTCCATTATTAAATCTTTAACGATCGCTGTTTAAAGTTAAAAATTTGCATCTGAATCGGAATTTTTTCCCGTTTTCTTTAAGTAATATGTTAATTTATTAAATAATCATGTATTTTGAATTTAAAAAAAATTGTTTAGCGTATATAAAGTAGCATTTCTTGACGTTCTAATCTCAAAAACACATTTAAAAAAAAAATTGAGAACAGAGTCCTGTATGAGTGTGTGGCCTGTATTTTGTTTTATATCTTAGGATTTCATGGACCAAATTTTTAAAAAATTGGCAGGAATACTTCTACATATGGGGGATTGATGTAATTACATTTTAATTTTAATTATTTTTTATTAATGTCTTTCAAATTTAAAAATATATAGGCCCATATATAAGCTATATTTTTCTGTACTCTGCCTATTATAAAGACAATTTTAGCCCGAAATTTGTATAAATTTCACGAAAATTTTAATTTTTTGGAATTAATTTAACGTTGTATGATGTTAATAATTTACAAGATGAGATCTAGGAGACGAACGGATGGGAAAAAAATGAATAATTTACGAGTAATTCGTGTATAATGCGCATTTAAAAATTTCTATAATTTATTAAATTTTAAAAAAAGTATTAATAAAATATATAGTCGAGGGGGAGATAAAGGGATTATATCTCTAGTGGAGTCGGACTTAACAAATATTTTATACACTACTTAAAAAAAAAAAAATTCTAAAATCTAGTTCTTACCCCAAAAAATAAGGCTCTTGCCTTTTTCGAGTGTCGTGTACCAGCTTTTATTTTTTATTTAAATTGGATAATGCATTAAAATTTTTATCATCCTATCGATCATCTTACATTCCTTTAAAATTTATTATATTATCAGTCTCTTATCATCATATCATCATTACTTAAATTATGTAAAACCTTGTAATTTTTTTAATCATACTTACATAATTAATGATTTAAAAAAGAATATTTTAATAAATATTTACAAACTAAATGTTAAAAAATTTAAATTAAACTAATGTTTGTTTATAAGTTTAATTTATTTCTCTCTTTAGAGAGGGGAAAAAACGGAATGAAGAAGAGGAAAAGTGAAAGAAATTTCAGTAAAGAATTATATCGATCTGTAAATTTGTAGCGAACATTACCAAGTTTGGATAAAATAAATTATCGAGAAAATAATCTTGTTGATCCAGCGAATTGAAAGAGAAGAGAGAAGTGGAAGAGGAAGAGGATCATCTCTTTCTTGATATGGGATATCGACGTATAAGAGCGTAAATTCGCGACGTTATAAAGGGGGGAATTTGACGAATTTTGCTAATATATTTTAGCATTTTTTGTGTATTTTTAACGCGTATACAAAGGTTTGTTTATGTAAAGAATAAGTCGACGTCAGTTACAATTTTTGATTCGCTCGGAGCAATCAGGTTAGCAAACAGAAAAGTTTGCTTGTGTCTAGTCTAATGAGTAGCTCGCAAGTGTTTTGTTGAAACAAGTTGTAAACTCTGTTGACACTAAAAATGTAGCAATAAAAATAGAAGAAAAAGATGGACAATTCGGAGGACAATATTGTTGATGAAGCTTGAAGGAAATAACACAATTAAATATATTGTTGTAAACAATCGAATGCAATTTGTTTTAAGTGTAATTCAATAGAATTTTAATAATATTTCCAGCATTTTAATTAAAGAAAATAAGATTCTTTTTCCCTTTCAAAAAATCGAAGTGGGTTTTTTTTTTCGTATTGAAAAGTTGTATGTGTGAGAGTAGTGGAATTTGGGGAGATAAATCAAACAAAATTGTCGAATTTAGAAAGGAAGAAATCAGTGGGCACGAGAAAGTAATCAAAATAGAGCTATAAAATATAAATAGGGCCAAATAACCTGCATAGAATGGTGCTATAAAGGTTAAAATGGTTGCTACTCAACCCTTAGAGGCAAAATAAATGGTTTAAAAAAGACAAAATAAACTGTCAGAAGCAGTAAAAAACATTGCGATAGTTCAGAGAAAAGATCCAAAATAATCCTCAGAGAATGATAGAATCAAAGAAGAAATTGGATGCTATTGAGAGAGGAAGAAAAAAAACACGAAATTATCATCAAAAAACAAGTAAGGTATAGGGAATGATTCAGTGAATTGATGGAAAAAACAGAGAATATCCAGCAAAATATAGAAAGTTAATGGCAGGAACTCGTACAAAATGGAAGGGCGACAAGATGAGTCCAAATAATAGGCATAGAAAGGGAAAATGAAGTAAAAGGGAGGAAAAAAAGTAAAGAAAAATAGGGCCGGATGCCATTGAGCTAGATAAAAGTCAAAACAATAAAAGAGAATAACAATAAAAATCTCGCCACCGAATCGAGAGAAACCGAATAACCCACATGGAAAAGAGGAAGAAGAAGAAGAGAAGGAGGAGGAGGAGGAAGATGAATAAAATCTCAGAATTGAAAAATTAAATAAAAGTATTGTAAGTAGAATTCGAATAAAATAAAACATTCGTATTCAAAACCATTGCACACCGAATTGATAATGAAAATTTCGATATAAAAATTCGAGCTTATATAAATATTTACGAGTAAACTTTGAATAGAAGAAGAAAGGAGAGAGAAAAAGTGTGAATTTTATAATTTTAAAAACCGGATATAATAAAGAACAATTGGAAATTGGCATGATTCTCCACCAGCTAACAAAATGGAAGAGGAAAAGAAGAAGAAGATAAAAATGGGTCATCCCGAGTAGCGAATTTTATTTTTTTATTATTATTATTATTTTCTTCCTTTTTTTCATTTTCTGTCGCACTAAGAATCAGAAATTCCGTCAATATTCACTGTTTTAACTCTTTGTAACAAGGTCGAAAGGTTGTTGACTTTAGTTGGATGCTGGCCAAGAGTCGTATGAAGTTTTTGGTAAGATTGGCGGGACTAAATAAATTTTGTAACACTTTAAAAATGTCTCCCGGTATTGTTGGTGATACATTTAGCCATCTTAGACCACACTGGATAAAAATAAAACCTTCCAAATATAACTGTAGACTCGAACTTGAATGCTTCATCCAATCTCTTTTCCCTCTCTTCTCTGTCGTTCCATAAACAAAAATTATATATATATTTATATACATAACTTATCCAAGGATTTGTTTACTGGGAGGAGGAAAAGGAGGAAGGAATAAAAATTTCCATATTAAAAATTTATATTAATATAAAGAATTATTTGTTAAAACATAAAATGGTGGAGATTTTTTTTCCACGTGAAGAAAGACAACTACCGAAGATAATCCAATTATCTTGCTGTTAGAGGAGAGTTTCGTAACTTTAGTTTCCTACTGATAAAGATAAATAGTATATTAGAAAAGAAGAGGAATGTAAAAAAAAGGGTCGTTCTAACCGCTAATATTTTACAATTATAAAAATTTACTTGTCTTCTTAATCAGTTTTGACGTTCATGTAAAAAATTGTGTAGAAAATTACTGGCTAACATTAAAATATTTTTTGTAAATTTGTAGCCAATTAAATGGCTATATGTTTAATGGACGATTTAACTCGGTAAATTGAAGCTTGAATTGATGATATGTTCGTTTCTTGGGTCGAAAATTGTCCAAATAATTTGGATAATTAATTATAATTTGGATAAACATGGTCTCTATTGAGAGGTGTAAACGTAAATATGGTGCCTCTACAGAGATGTAAACGTGTATATGGTCTTTATTGAAGATTTAAACATAAATATGTCCTTATTGAGAGGTTTAGACATAAATATGATCTCTATTGAGAGACGTAAACATCAATATTAGGTATATTTTCTATTTTATTCTATAAAGGATTCTATTAAAGGAAGATAGCAAAGAATAGAAAACTTAAATTAACCACGTTTCTCTCGTATTTTAACATAATCTTATTATCATCCTCTTCTCGTTTTAGCATCTTATTGGGGTGATGTTAGATGGAGAAGATGACAAAAGAAACGAATACTTGATTCTTCTTATCTTTCTTGTCTTATTCTTGTAGTATAAGAATCTCAATTAATCTTGCATGAGAATCTCAATATTAATAAGTAGAAGAATATAAACTTAGCTATCCCTCGGAGGCATCTCTTCTAGTCTTATCTCTACATAGAATTTAATATGTACTGTACACAGTACAAGAGATGAATTCGAATGATTTAAGTTGCGTATTTACAATATATAGTTAAGTTTACAAGTTATATAATTACAATATTCACAGGCTAAAGTCTGGCTCTCCTCTTTAAGCCTCCGAGGAGAAGCCTTCAGGAGATAAATTCCAAATCCAAGAACCGAATTTTATCTTAGAAAACGACTTTTAAAGGTTTATCCTAAATTAGAATCTAGTTATATTTAGTTCTGTAGCTTATAGGAAGAAGAGGAACATCACGTGTTTCTCTTCTTTCTACAAGCAACAGGAATGCAAAAAATTTCCAGCTTAAACTACAAAAAAATTTACTGTTAAATCACAACATCCAGACAACCAGACAAACTTCACAAAATACGAATACACGCGAATAACAAAGCGTGTGTTTTTCTTACATTTAAAGGCAATTATAACAAAATAAATGTAAAATTTAACTGGATTTTCGCATAAAATATTACAGAAATTATAGCAAAAAAAAAGAGTAATTGTATATATAAATATTACTGACTATTCCACATAAATCTTGAAGCGTGTGTATAAATATATGTTATAAAAATGCGTGATAAATAATGTGGGAGATTGACCCATACTTTGCGTGAGGTTTCGCTTAGAAAATATCGCTACTTATACACAGTTAAAAAAAAAGCTGGCAACGTTGTTGCTAGACTTTCCCGGCATTCTTTATTTGTTTTTATCTCTAATAACTGCTACTATTACCTTTATAAGTCACGGCCGATATTAAGAGGATAGAGCCATATCACCCGAATTAACGTTCCGATTTTTCCAAAAAATTTCTAGAAAAATTCCCTTCTAAGACACAAACTAATCTGCAAAATTTCAGAAATTTTCGACAAAAGGCACAGGAATTATTAAGCTTCAAATTAAGTGAAAATAATCATGCTCCACCCACACTAACAACCATACATACAGGGGGAAAACCCCCATCTCGCAACATTTTAAGGACCCGCAAATCCAAAACACGTAAAAATCTCCAAAATTTTTGCATTTTTGGACTCCATTTTGTACTCAAAAACGTGAAATTCTCTATGATTTTTGCATTTATGGGGTGACTTTTTGACCGATGGCCAAACTTTTCCCGTGTTATATAACACAGGAAAGTAACTAGGGAATAAAAAAAAAAGGAGAGAGAAGAGAGTTTATTTTTATGAACAGTCGTTTACTACTGCTTAAAATTCTCATTTAACGCAACTCGAGATATCCTGATCTTCCTCTATCATTATCATACTGAAAGCTTGTACCATTCTGCACAAAAGTTGTCCTTGCAGCCAAATGGAACGACAAAATGTCAAAATGTGTTTGAAAAGAAATTGAAATGAGATCATTTAAAGAGGAAATGGGAATTTGTGAAGTGTCGATGCCCTCTTTTTATATATATACACACACACAAACACACACTTATATTGATACATTATATAGGGCTGTTCTATATATAGCTCTATACTGATCGCTGTACTGTACTGTACTGTACATCACTGTAATTTACTTTAAATAAATCCCCATTTTTTATAAATTTAAGCGTAGAAAGTTACGTAATTCGATTTAAATAAAATCAATTTTACGATTTGCTACTTCTTTTAATGAAGGGAGAGGCGTGTGTGTCTGTCGGTCCGTTCGGTTTGATTCTACTAAACTGAAACCTTAATGATTGAATTTGACTTGTTTGCCGTGTATATCAATCTATCAGCTTAATATAAAGAATTATTTGTTAAAACATAAAATGGTGGAGATTTTTTTTCCACGTGAAGAAAGACAACTACCGAAGATAATCCAATTATCTTGCTGTTAGAGGANATATTATTTTTAAATATAAAATAACTTAAAGTCTATTAAAGTTGCATTAAATTAAATATATATTGGAAGAGATTCCGAAAGGACATCAGCATTTCCTCTAACTAAAGATAAATAAGGGGATTTATTCTCTAAAAAAATTTTATATTGAGGAATTAAATAATTTAGAGCCTTCACCAGCACTAAAACGTGTTAATCCTTGCTAAATTTCTTTAATCCTTAAAGAATAATCATCCTTTAAGGAAAGTTACAGCCATCTATAATAAATTCAGCATCGGATTACGTTTAAATTTTGTACCGAATTACCTTAATCCTTAAGGAATAAGGATCCTTAAAGAAAATATACAATCATCCTCGAGAAATTAGCATCAGGATGGTCGAAAGTCATCAAGAAAAACTAAAAATTACCATTAAAAAAACAATTTAAATATATTTATTTTAAAATATATGCTGTTCACCTCAAATTAGTTGCCCCTTGTCCCTGTACATCATACTTTTTCTGATAACAACAGAATTAGGCCAGACATCTGTGCAACTCCATTCTAGAGAAAAGGTTCGAATTAAAATCATGTGACTTCTGATGTAGACGACCTGTAAGTTCGTATTTAGTTAATCGAGACCTCCTACCCTTACTCTTTCCATATCTGGTCTCGACTTTCATCTATCTACACCGCTCTCGAAATTAAAGAAGGACAGACAGACAACGGACGACAGTTAGAATTTACAGTTCTGTAACTTTTTTCAAATTGCAGTCCAATGAATAAACATCCCCCTAAATAGAGGTTTAATTGAGTAAGAACGGCTTCATCTAGCATCACTAGCTTCAGAGTAGTAGCTCAGGTAATTAATCCTAATTAATTATATATTTTATTATCTAAAACGAAATTAAATTAGAGTTTAGAGATCATTAAAGTGTTCTAATCATATCTGAAATATCTTGTTTTATAATGATGGACGACATTGAGCCTTTTCTGATATCACGAAAGATGACATAAGAAGAGAAATGATGCGGATTTATCCATCTCCTAAAGGATAAAACTTCAAATATATGTTACGTTCGAAACTATTTTGGATCAAATGATAGCTAACAAGATTTCGCCTTGTGATATGTTTATAAACACTACAGAAATCTAAGCAATTTGGTTTGAAAATCAATAAGATCAAAGCAATCTTATAAATCCTTTCAAATTTTTAAAATAAAAGGAGAAGGAGAAAGAGGAGGAGGAAGAGAAGGATGGAGAAGATGTAGAACAATTTCTTGAATAACTTCTCTCCTCTGTACGATAAAAAGATAAATTAATTATTTAAAATTTATAAAATAAACTATATAAAAATTAATTTAGTAATAAAGTTTAATATTATTTAATTAATTACGTTTTAAGAATGCAATTATGCACTTTTTAAACGAAAAATTAAAGTAGAACGATTAATTTTAAATTATATTAAATATTGTTCAATAATCCTTTAATACTTTATTAATTAATTCTTTTTGCTACACAAATTTTTATTTTAAACGGTAAAAATGTATAATTTAATTTAATCATTTATTATTATTTTAAATTTAACATTAAATTAATAAATTATTAAAGAAAATATTATTAATTTTGTTTAATTACTTTATATTTACTTGTATAAGTTTTTTTATGTTTTGTATTTTAATTATTTTATTAAANAATATTTTAATAAATATTTACAAACTAAATGTTAAAAAATTTAAATTAAACTAATGTTTGTTTATAAGTTTAATTTATTTCTCTCTTTAGAGAGGGGAAAAAACGGAATGAAGAAGAGGAAAAGTGAAAGAAATTTCAGTAAAGAATTATATCGATCTGTAAATTTGTAGCGAACATTACCAAGTTTGGATAAAATAAATTATCGAGAAAATAATCTTGTTGATCCAGCGAATTGAAAGAGAAGAGAGAAGTGGAAGAGGAAGAGGATCATCTCTTTCTTGATATGGGATATCGACGTATAAGAGCGTAAATTCGCGACGTTATAAAGGGGGGAATTTGACGAATTTTGCTAATATATTTTAGCATTTTTTGTGTATTTTTAACGCGTATACAAAGGTTTGTTTATGTAAAGAATAAGTCGACGTCAGTTACAATTTTTGATTCGCTCGGAGCAATCAGGTTAGCAAACAGAAAAGTTTGCTTGTGTCTAGTCTAATGAGTAGCTCGCAAGTGTTTTGTTGAAACAAGTTGTAAACTCTGTTGACACTAAAAATGTAGCAATAAAAATAGAAGAAAAAGATGGACAATTCGGAGGACAATATTGTTGATGAAGCTTGAAGGAAATAACACAATTAAATATATTGTTGTAAACAATCGAATGCAATTTGTTTTAAGTGTAATTCAATAGAATTTTAATAATATTTCCAGCATTTTAATTAAAGAAAATAAGATTCTTTTTCCCTTTCAAAAAATCGAAGTGGGTTTTTTTTTTCGTATTGAAAAGTTGTATGTGTGAGAGTAGTGGAATTTGGGGAGATAAATCAAACAAAATTGTCGAATTTAGAAAGGAAGAAATCAGTGGGCACGAGAAAGTAATCAAAATAGAGCTATAAAATATAAATAGGGCCAAATAACCTGCATAGAATGGTGCTATAAAGGTTAAAATGGTTGCTACTCAACCCTTAGAGGCAAAATAAATGGTTTAAAAAAGACAAAATAAACTGTCAGAAGCAGTAAAAAACATTGCGATAGTTCAGAGAAAAGATCCAAAATAATCCTCAGAGAATGATAGAATCAAAGAAGAAATTGGATGCTATTGAGAGAGGAAGAAAAAAAACACGAAATTATCATCAAAAAACAAGTAAGGTATAGGGAATGATTCAGTGAATTGATGGAAAAAACAGAGAATATCCAGCAAAATATAGAAAGTTAATGGCAGGAACTCGTACAAAATGGAAGGGCGACAAGATGAGTCCAAATAATAGGCATAGAAAGGGAAAATGAAGTAAAAGGGAGGAAAAAAAGTAAAGAAAAATAGGGCCGGATGCCATTGAGCTAGATAAAAGTCAAAACAATAAAAGAGAATAACAATAAAAATCTCGCCACCGAATCGAGAGAAACCGAATAACCCACATGGAAAAGAGGAAGAAGAAGAAGAGAAGGAGGAGGAGGAGGAAGATGAATAAAATCTCAGAATTGAAAAATTAAATAAAAGTATTGTAAGTAGAATTCGAATAAAATAAAACATTCGTATTCAAAACCATTGCACACCGAATTGATAATGAAAATTTCGATATAAAAATTCGAGCTTATATAAATATTTACGAGTAAACTTTGAATAGAAGAAGAAAGGAGAGAGAAAAAGTGTGAATTTTATAATTTTAAAAACCGGATATAATAAAGAACAATTGGAAATTGGCATGATTCTCCACCAGCTAACAAAATGGAAGAGGAAAAGAAGAAGAAGATAAAAATGGGTCATCCCGAGTAGCGAATTTTATTTTTTTATTATTATTATTATTTTCTTCCTTTTTTTCATTTTCTGTCGCACTAAGAATCAGAAATTCCGTCAATATTCACTGTTTTAACTCTTTGTAACAAGGTCGAAAGGTTGTTGACTTTAGTTGGATGCTGGCCAAGAGTCGTATGAAGTTTTTGGTAAGATTGGCGGGACTAAATAAATTTTGTAACACTTTAAAAATGTCTCCCGGTATTGTTGGTGATACATTTAGCCATCTTAGACCACACTGGATAAAAATAAAACCTTCCAAATATAACTGTAGACTCGAACTTGAATGCTTCATCCAATCTCTTTTCCCTCTCTTCTCTGTCGTTCCATAAACAAAAATTATATATATATTTATATACATAACTTATCCAAGGATTTGTTTACTGGGAGGAGGAAAAGGAGGAAGGAATAAAAATTTCCATATTAAAAATTTATATTAATATAAAGAATTATTTGTTAAAACATAAAATGGTGGAGATTTTTTTTCCACGTGAAGAAAGACAACTACCGAAGATAATCCAATTATCTTGCTGTTAGAGGAGAGTTTCGTAACTTTAGTTTCCTACTGATAAAGATAAATAGTATATTAGAAAAGAAGAGGAATGTAAAAAAAAGGGTCGTTCTAACCGCTAATATTTTACAATTATAAAAATTTACTTGTCTTCTTAATCAGTTTTGACGTTCATGTAAAAAATTGTGTAGAAAATTACTGGCTAACATTAAAATATTTTTTGTAAATTTGTAGCCAATTAAATGGCTATATGTTTAATGGACGATTTAACTCGGTAAATTGAAGCTTGAATTGATGATATGTTCGTTTCTTGGGTCGAAAATTGTCCAAATAATTTGGATAATTAATTATAATTTGGATAAACATGGTCTCTATTGAGAGGTGTAAACGTAAATATGGTGCCTCTACAGAGATGTAAACGTGTATATGGTCTTTATTGAAGATTTAAACATAAATATGTCCTTATTGAGAGGTTTAGACATAAATATGATCTCTATTGAGAGACGTAAACATCAATATTAGGTATATTTTCTATTTTATTCTATAAAGGATTCTATTAAAGGAAGATAGCAAAGAATAGAAAACTTAAATTAACCACGTTTCTCTCGTATTTTAACATAATCTTATTATCATCCTCTTCTCGTTTTAGCATCTTATTGGGGTGATGTTAGATGGAGAAGATGACAAAAGAAACGAATACTTGATTCTTCTTATCTTTCTTGTCTTATTCTTGTAGTATAAGAATCTCAATTAATCTTGCATGAGAATCTCAATATTAATAAGTAGAAGAATATAAACTTAGCTATCCCTCGGAGGCATCTCTTCTAGTCTTATCTCTACATAGAATTTAATATGTACTGTACACAGTACAAGAGATGAATTCGAATGATTTAAGTTGCGTATTTACAATATATAGTTAAGTTTACAAGTTATATAATTACAATATTCACAGGCTAAAGTCTGGCTCTCCTCTTTAAGCCTCCGAGGAGAAGCCTTCAGGAGATAAATTCCAAATCCAAGAACCGAATTTTATCTTAGAAAACGACTTTTAAAGGTTTATCCTAAATTAGAATCTAGTTATATTTAGTTCTGTAGCTTATAGGAAGAAGAGGAACATCACGTGTTTCTCTTCTTTCTACAAGCAACAGGAATGCAAAAAATTTCCAGCTTAAACTACAAAAAAATTTACTGTTAAATCACAACATCCAGACAACCAGACAAACTTCACAAAATACGAATACACGCGAATAACAAAGCGTGTGTTTTTCTTACATTTAAAGGCAATTATAACAAAATAAATGTAAAATTTAACTGGATTTTCGCATAAAATATTACAGAAATTATAGCAAAAAAAAAGAGTAATTGTATATATAAATATTACTGACTATTCCACATAAATCTTGAAGCGTGTGTATAAATATATGTTATAAAAATGCGTGATAAATAATGTGGGAGATTGACCCATACTTTGCGTGAGGTTTCGCTTAGAAAATATCGCTACTTATACACAGTTAAAAAAAAAGCTGGCAACGTTGTTGCTAGACTTTCCCGGCATTCTTTATTTGTTTTTATCTCTAATAACTGCTACTATTACCTTTATAAGTCACGGCCGATATTAAGAGGATAGAGCCATATCACCCGAATTAACGTTCCGATTTTTCCAAAAAATTTCTAGAAAAATTCCCTTCTAAGACACAAACTAATCTGCAAAATTTCAGAAATTTTCGACAAAAGGCACAGGAATTATTAAGCTTCAAATTAAGTGAAAATAATCATGCTCCACCCACACTAACAACCATACATACAGGGGGAAAACCCCCATCTCGCAACATTTTAAGGACCCGCAAATCCAAAACACGTAAAAATCTCCAAAATTTTTGCATTTTTGGACTCCATTTTGTACTCAAAAACGTGAAATTCTCTATGATTTTTGCATTTATGGGGTGACTTTTTGACCGATGGCCAAACTTTTCCCGTGTTATATAACACAGGAAAGTAACTAGGGAATAAAAAAAAAAGGAGAGAGAAGAGAGTTTATTTTTATGAACAGTCGTTTACTACTGCTTAAAATTCTCATTTAACGCAACTCGAGATATCCTGATCTTCCTCTATCATTATCATACTGAAAGCTTGTACCATTCTGCACAAAAGTTGTCCTTGCAGCCAAATGGAACGACAAAATGTCAAAATGTGTTTGAAAAGAAATTGAAATGAGATCATTTAAAGAGGAAATGGGAATTTGTGAAGTGTCGATGCCCTCTTTTTATATATATACACACACACAAACACACACTTATATTGATACATTATATAGGGCTGTTCTATATATAGCTCTATACTGATCGCTGTACTGTACTGTACTGTACATCACTGTAATTTACTTTAAATAAATCCCCATTTTTTATAAATTTAAGCGTAGAAAGTTACGTAATTCGATTTAAATAAAATCAATTTTACGATTTGCTACTTCTTTTAATGAAGGGAGAGGCGTGTGTGTCTGTCGGTCCGTTCGGTTTGATTCTACTAAACTGAAACCTTAATGATTGAATTTGACTTGTTTGCCGTGTATATCAATCTATCAGCTAATTTTATAATATATATAATTGCTTAAATACTCTTTAATTATTTATAAAATCTAAAGAGCTTAATCATAAATCATTTAATATCGTCGCGGATTAATTTGTAATGTTTATTAAGTTTATAAATGCTTAAATTAATTAATTAATTTTGAAAATTGTAAGATGTAGGAGTCGAAAACTGTTCCATTTTTTTAAAATACCCCGTTTTAACGTTTTTCGATTTGACGCTTATTCCGATATTTATTGCTCCATAATTTAAAAATTTGCTATAAAATCTTATTGAAAAGTATAAAAATACTTATAAATGTTCTTAAATTTTTTTAAAAATATAGATTTTCTAACGTAAAACAATGGATAAAACTCAAACAAAGCAGCAAACTAGAAGAAATTTAAGCAAAAAAAAAAACCTTATTATTATTATTTTTTTCTAATTAAAAAACAGTTTAAAACGCGATAATTTTATTCTAGATAATAAAATGAATAAATAGGTTTTTTAAAAGTTTAATTTAGTCACATTTTTTATAATTTTTTCAATCTAATCCGACTTTTTCTATCGGGTTTTAATTTATATAATACGCGAAAAAATAAATAAATTTAAAAAAAAATAAAATAAATATTAGCGGAGGAAACAGATTAAATCAACATCGATATCGGTTATTTCCTAAGCGAAAAGAAAAAAAAACAATTTTTAAACAATGTTAAAAGGTAGGAAAACAAGAAACTCGATGCTGAAAAACAGATGCGGAATCTCTCATATGTATTAAAAACTGGAAAAATCACGATCGAAGAGCGCCTCCAAACGTTCATCGTACGAACTAAAGTAGTCGCTTGTTTCGTCTGCTGCCATTCGGACGTGTGCTACCGATCGAGCGTTAACATTGGACGAAAATGGCGTGTTTAAATAACTTAATAACGTCTTTTTAGAATTAATAACGATGTATTTAATTCATTTGTACGTTGTGTTAATCTTTATCTGTGTCCTAGTTTCTAATATTCAATCGTTTACCATTGAAGACGATGATTCGATCAACGTAACAGCAAGCTTCGGTAAGTCCGAGTTTTTCTCGCTTATTTTCGCGAAAATCCAATTAATTTACGCGTAAATCATCGAGGAAACGTCATAATTATCTCTCTTAGTTGACTAATGACATTTCAGTGTTGATAAAATGCTTTAAAACTGTAAATAAACTTTGCATAGGCGAAAAATGCGTTTAAAAAAAAAGAAAAAAAAAAACACTTCAGACACAAGCCGAGTTGGATTTTACATTAAGATAATTAATCTAATTTAATTTGTATGGCATGTAAAACGTGTAAATGTCATCATTTATTAAGTATTTTTTAATGTTACGATGTTTAGAAAGTTGCGTATGATTAGTAAAATTCATAAATTTCGCGTATATTAACTTAAATTCGACTGAAACATCACTTAAAACACGAAATGTGGTGTCCGTAAATGACAAATATTGCATTTGTCTAATTGGATAAAAACTTATGATGCAATTTTGAATTTTAAATGATTAAGTGATTCTAATTGGTTTAAGAGACGTGACGTGTTTTGAAAAATTTCGAATATCTTCACGGTAATTGGTTTTGACGCGTGTGACGTATTTCGAAAATTCGAATAACATTTATCACTGTTTAGATTGTTTATTTATTTATTTATTTATTTTCGGGCGAATTAATTGGTTATAAATCGGGAAAATGTGTATTGGGAACTCTTGGTTAAATTTGAAACTACATCGATAAAATCTAATTAAATTGAATATAAAATTATTGTGTGCGAATTTAGTTAATGTAATTATAAATTATAATGTACAAATATAGCAAATTCTTCAATATAATGCGGTATAGAATTAATTAAATTTCATAGATGTGGAAGACAGGATGTCATTCCATTATCTGCCTTCTGGATTATCAATAGTTCTAATTGGAATTGTCAGAATACCAGTTCGATAATAGATTGTGAATATGTCATGATAGACCTTTTTTTATATCATTTAGTTATTAATGGTAATAATCTGTAAGAGGTCTTTTTTTTTTATTTGTTTTTATGCTCCGGAGTTATTATCTCGCGAAACAATCAATAAAAAGAAAAATTGTTTTCAGAAAGAAAATTTATATTAAGAATCATTAATGTTCGAAAAATTATTCCTGGAGGACAGATTTATTTAATTAAAATTGCAATTTTTATATATTTAAATACTTCTGGGCAAATTTTTCAAAGTAAAATATTTTAATTGATCAAAATATAATATTACGTCTTAAATAAGATCGAAGCAACTTGAAAATTTAAAACTATCAACAGATCGCGATTGGTTAATACGACGTGACGTTTTTATAGTTTACTTTAATCTGTTTCTTAATTGGTTAAATTGTTAGTGACTTAAAAAAACGGAATATTCTCTAATTGGCTGAAATTTCTATGACGTTTTCAAAAAAAAAAATTTAATAAATGTGTTGAATTGGTTATCAAATTTGTGACGTTTTTTAAAATTATTTAAACACTTTACTATAATTGGTTAAAGTTTTTATTTGAGTTTAAATTGAAAAATGAGGAAATAAATGAAAAAAGATATTTACTTAGAAAATAATTTAGAGAATGATTAAGTTATATAAACTCACTTTATAAATGCTTTTGAATAATTATGTTTGCTGTAATGCTGCTGGAGATTAGCGATTGTATCAATGTAATTTAGTTCATATAGAAAGCGATTTATGTGCGGAAACTGCGATAAAAGCAGGTCATGTTAAATCATTTCAGTAAATGAACCTACCGTAACCTCTCATCACTTCATTCGGGTCTCGACTAATTGTATTGTCTATTAATAAACCCTCTATAAAACTTTAATCGCAAGTACCCTTAAGGTAAATTTCCGAAAGGATACACTTATTTTCCACATACTTGATTCATTCATTCGGGTAAAGTTGGCATTTCTCCTTTTGACACGGAATCATACGTGTTCGGGCACTAATGAGCCACTCACGTACAGTAAAGTACAGTACATACACATCAAATGCCCTCCCGATTATCATACAAAGGAGATTGCTTATGTGTCAGCATAAGAATGTCTGCATTCTGACCCCTTTGTCAGATGACACAGAAGGTTATTCCTATTTGTCAAAAGTCGACCGCATTAAGAAGAAATCCGGAGAAAACTTTACGTTTTGGACTTAAGAGGGGGGAAACGTACTTGACAACGTTCCAACTATCTTTAATGGAGTTAAGATCTTGACGTATTGCCACGCCATTCCAATGTTAAACTCCACTTTTTCCCTTTTTACATAACACAATTTTGTACGATTCGTATCTCGGTTGTGTGACGTTAACAATAGTATAAAGGAGTTTATAATCCACGCAGTTTTCGTATTCTTAGTGCGGTGGAAGTAGAGCTTGAATTTTTTTTAATAGAAAAAAATTACTTTCAAGCATCTATCTTGGCACGAAATGTAACCGATCATCGTCGTATCAATCAATCTTCTTGCACTTATTGGTTGTTGAAAGTACAAAACTGTGCTTGGTAATCGATTAACGTTATTACCTACGTCATAATTGAGTACGAATTGCGACGGAGAGGAAGAAAAAAGAGTATAAATGAACTAGAATATATAAATTTGAAAAGTTTTATAAATTAAAATCGACATCTTTTAAAGTATCTTAGCGTGCTTTAGCGATTATAGTGAAAGTGTAGCATTTACTAAATTGGGAAGTTCTAATTGATTACAACGAAATTAAATTCCTATTACTGAAATATCCCTTGTAATTAAAAGTTTTATCAAAGTTTACATTAGTTGAACTCAAAAGGAAAGATTTCTCTGCATTTTAACTATTAATTAATGCTAATATTTATTGCCAAATACCTCGATTTTGCGCGTTTTTTCCTTAATAAATCTTCTTTAAACTTATTTTTATAAATTAATATATATANTTATTTAAAAAGCCCTTAATACTCTAAATTACAGGTTATAAACGAGAAAAAAATTACCGTATATTGTATAGTTTTTTTTTTAAATCGATAAATTTAATCAAAAAGAATTTTAATTAAAAAAACAAAAATTTAAAACGTTGTAGTCAATAGCGAAATATTTTTTTACGTAATTAAATTTTCTGCTTGGATTTTTAAAATTTTTTTTTGTTTTTATATTTATAGAAAATAAGTGAAGTCATGTAAATAGTATTATTTTTTTTAAATAGGAAGGAAACGGATAAAAAATAAAAAAATAAATACTTTCTATATAATTAAAAAAGAGGAATGTATATAAATAAGGAAAATAATGGAGAGTGATCAGGATGATCTTACTTTTCAATTGGTTGCAGTTTTCGGTTTGTCAAACAGGTTTGAAAATTTAGCTTCTGCTACATTTACTTTCTTCTTTTTGTGTCTTTTTTTCGGTGCCAGATATCCCCCAACTCATTTGCCTCCTAGCAAACAAATGACCTTTTGTTTACAGTGAAAACCACTCGTGTGATTTCAAGATCCTTTTCGAGAATGATACCGTTTTCTGGTCAAGTTGTTTGCTCCCCAACCGTTTCTTTGCTATCGCTGTGACGGAATTGGTTTGATGTAAAAGACATCTTCGATTTTTACTTGACATTTTATCAATTGTTTGTCCTGCTAACGGTAAACTATACAGTCGGTGTTTCGAGTACATATCGTTCTACATTTACTTGATCAATGTGAGTTTACGTTTTTATAAACTATTCTCGAAAAATTAATACGTCGAATTTTAATTTTTACTTTATGCCACCAAATTTTAAGTGAATAAATTAATCAAAAGTGAGAAATTGTGAAATTAATATTATAAATGACATTGCGAACATAAGTCGTCCTCTTTAATATACTTAAAATATATACGTTTAAAATTTTTAACGCCGATTGGTTGGCGGTATGGTTATCTCAACGATGATTGGTTCAATTTGAATATCGTCTATTTTTTTTAAATTTTCTTAACTAATCGAGATAGTTCTGGCATTTTTAACTACAAGCGAAACTTCGATTTATCGCCGGTATTTGTTCACTTCCGAAATTGGCATAAAATCGAGTTTGGCGCTTTTAAGCTATGAAAATAAGATATAGTGACGAGGTGTACTGTACTATAGGCCTACATACAAGTTTGACGGTCACGTGATTTGGCGATAAAAATGTCGTTTGCAATGCTAAATCACGCATTTAGTAATTCGTTGATCTATTTAATATTTATGGGAAAGATCCGTTCAATTGGCGCTTTACCAAGGTGTCACTATTTGGGAGGACGCTACGTAGAGGTTTTTCTGTATTCTATTTATTTACAGAATAAAAAATGAATATAATAACACAAGTTAAAGTAAAAAGAAAATGTAAATAATCGATTTTTATTGGTTAAATCATTTAAAAAACGGAGCAATTTGCATATATAAAAGTCACAATAAGAAGAAAAGGAGGGGAGAAAAAAGTAAACAAATTATAATAAAATACATATATAACCTTCTCGTATTTTTTCATTGTCTGGCAGCTTGCCACTCTGTGAAATAAGAACAGATGTTATAATGTAAGAAAGTTTGCCGATTAAACCTTTCGTATGAATAATAACTAGAGGTCATATGCAATTAAATTACAATGAACCAGAGAAAAAAAATTAGAGGGAAAAAAAATTATATATTATTTTTCTCCTTCCATCTCCGCATTTAATATTTTATTGGATTGATCTGAGATAAGTAATAGAATTCTTCTTATAAAAACCAATTATAGCTCCAGGCTGTAGTTTAGTCGATTTGATGATATTCGAGATTACTTAATTTATATATAGGGGAGATCGGGGCAAGATCGGCATGTTAAGCTTTACTTAAATTTTGTGTAATAAATACTGCTGTAAACTGAAAAAAAAAGCTTTCATATTGTCTATTGGAATGTTACCTTACTATAGAACTGGTTAAAATCAGTTTGGAAATAAAAATAATTAAAATAATTACAACTTTACAAGAAGAGAGAAATTGACGAAGTTGCCCCGGGTATAGGGGCAAGATCGGCAACTTCTCTCTTTTTGTAAAGTTGTAATTATTTTAATTATTTTTATTAAAGTTGTCCCTGGTATAGGGGCAACAGTAATGGGGCAAGATAGGCACGTATATAAAATTATGTTATTAACAATGTATAAGTTGGAATTCACTATTAAAACAAAGAAATACAAATCCAACACCCATTTAATATTATTACAACGAAATGCAAGTTCAAATACATGAATAACAAATGCAAACATGTTTTCATTTATCATCTGTTTGATTTTTATCCTTTGCTTCTAATGTGGCTTTATGTTGCCGATCTTACCCCGCTAGTCATGATTTCGAAACATTAAGTACAACCCTGAGAACAGAATGCCAAGCCATGATCTGGCCACGTGAATAAGTTGAAGTTACATCCTTCTAACAGGAAAAGTAACTTTCGTTATCATGGAATTATAACAAAACCTGCCAATTCAATATAAATGGAAAAAAAATATTATATGGAATTGAACGAAAATGAAAATTTGGTTGATAATTCAACTACGCTTGTTGGAGAACAATAAAAACACTACACTCAACAAGCCACCAATAAAACTCAACTGCCTAACCTATAACCAAAGTCTCCTTTTAATTTGTTTTTAAAAAAAAGCGCTTGACAAACTTGCCCCGCATGCCGAAGTTGCCCCGATCTCCCCTATATTTATATTTCCCCTCTACTTGCACTTGCGCTGTATACGAAGAAACTTTCATACGAGGAATTATTGATCTTAAGCAAGTTATTCATTTCTTCTAGTACACAAGTCCTACTCCTCTCTCGTAAAGAATAGGGGGTGTCATTTGACGTGTGACAACCTGTCACACTAACTCAGCATATCCTGTCATTAACTTCTACCAGGTGATGGACGGTTTGCGTGACACAAACCAAAAATAAACTAATAAATACGAAGGACTTTTCCCTTTTATTCCGTGTTAAATTATACAGAAACGAACAAACATCAGCTTGTTTTACAGATACCAAATGTATGGATTTCTCTTCGAAGTTTGCTTTATTAATCTTAAACATTCTTTGATTTATTATTAGATGCTTGGCTTGTCTCAAATGATACACTCAAGGGAACATTAGTGGAAACCATGAGAGCAGAGATAAAGGACGTTATGTTACGAGATTCTCTCTGCCCTTTAATAGAGGTGAAGTACAGGACAAGTAAAATAAACAAGATAAGATTGTCAACATAAATTGATTGCAAATGACACAATAGCTTTATTATCAGGAAGTCAATCTATACATTCGATAATTTATAAAAAAAGAATAACGTTTCTTTTTTACTGTGTCCTACCATTGTCTGGTATGTTCTAGTTTCTAAAATAATTTTAGGTTTAATTCTTAAATTATACTAGTTGCTACTTATATATTTTTTTCCTTGTGTCATTATTATCTTCTCGATAAGCATTATTAACAATATGAAACAAGTTAATACAGTTTTTTTTCCTTGTTAAATTAAGAATTCCATAATAAAATACTTGAAAAGTCTGGTAGTATGGAGGTGAAGATTAAAATTCTTCACTCACGAATGGGTGAAGAAGAGAGAATTCCTGTATTAGAACCTGGCTAAAGTATAATAAAGCATCTTAGTAACTGGATATATGAAAGACTATCCTGATAGTATAATAAATCACGTTCGTATTGATAATAATTTACTTTGTTCTCTTCTTTTTCCACATATCTTACGTTTCTACTCCAGCATGGATTTCCTGACTCGGAACATAAACCTATCATTTTCCAATTCATCTGTTCTTGTAATTCTATCAATACACTGTTTATTACGGACAAAACAGTTTGGGCTATCGATCACTCAGTTTTATTCTGTATTATTTTTCGTTCTGCGCTCTGTTAATTTAAATAAATTCATAAGCATTGCTTATCTACTTAGGCGTAAAAAAAATCATTAATCTATTAAGTAAACTTAAAACAGAGAATTTAATTTAGAAAAATCAATACAAGAGCAAAAAAAATAACGAGTAATAAATATACAGAATTTATTAAAATTATAATTAAAATTTATTGTTTTAATCACTAAATTCAATATTCTTTTTACGGTGTGGATTTATTTATTAAATCTCAAAAAAATTGACTAAGGTGTAAGGTCAAATTTATAACCGTATCGACTTATAGGCCTATATATATACACTGTATCATTTTTTGAAATTTATTAAAATTAAAAAAAAGGAAGACTGTTTGTCAAGGTGTATTATCTTTATTGCTGTTTCATATTAGTGTAGATTGGTTGGATGCACCCTGATCGATAGATGATATCACTGGAAGTACAATGACATCATTTAACGATCACAACGTTAGCAGATTTCCTACACAAATAATACTGTAGAGGCACACCGAGAAGAGAATACATTAATCATAATTCGTAACTAGGAACATAATATTCTAACTCTACCCCCTCTCAACATAAAGGCCTACGAACATTATTCTATTAACAGTATCATTATCATATCTATACATAAATCAAATTTCGTTCGGATTAACTGTATAATATTTTATTCAAGCTACGAGAAGTCTGCATTTTCCTTTTTTTTTTTTTTTTCAAAAAGGGAGAGAGAAAACGCACATGTCCACGGGCTAGAAACTTTAAACACGTCTCGAGCCCCTAAGGTTTAAATTGAGGAAAATGATAAATGTATACACAACAAAGTAAATGTAGATACAGGAAAGTGAAACTTTTCGAAATTTAATGATTTATTTTAAAGTCGAACGGTCGATGTAAAATGGCATTCACATGTTTGGCATTCATTGGGGGGAAGATAGTAAAGTGAAAGACGATTCTAACTGTAACTATATCAGATATCTTTTAGTACATGCGCCTACTGTTAGACACAGCTGGTGACTTTAGAAGATGGTGATCGACTTTAGCCGGTCTCCTGTTTATATTTTCAGGATAAACATGCCTTATTCAAGAAAACAACCGTAATGCTAGTCTTATGTTAAAAATTCTGTTTTCAGATCAAAAATTCTTCTTGAAGAAGAATCTCTACCTCTATATAAAGTGTAGCTTGTATATATAGAAGTAAACTTATAATATTGTAAAAAAATTAAATTGCTTCTAGATATTTTCCTTTTAAAATATATTTTAAGTTCTTTGTATACTTATATAAATTGAATTCAAACCAAAGATTTTATTTTTGGTAATGTCTGTTTAAATTCATAAAATTTAATGACGTTTTTTAACGTAAATGGAAATTATAAATCACGTAAAAATTATATTTATAACTCAGTTTACAAACGTATAATTGTCTTTAATATGTTTTTTAATGTATCCATTAGGAAAAAATATACTTAAAGACATGAATTTATTTATAATTTATGAAAAAAAGTCACGCAAAAATGAAGAGGAGAAGAAGAAGAAGAAGAAAAAAAAAATTTCTTTTTCTATCTCGTTGTTACTCAGTTTCTATTTTTTTTTATTTTTTTCTTTAATTTTATTTTTATTATTATCGACAAAACAGGAATGGGGATGAACTAGACGAACACGTAAAGGTAGTAACCTAGTAAAAAATAATGCAGAATAAAATCCGAGTTACGTCTTCCGTGACTATATCTTAAGCCAAGTTTACAGAAAAAAAACAAAAGAAAAATCGTGTTTTATACTAGAAAACCTTTATCATAGTAATCATGCGAAATGCAATACGCTTACCGAAACCTTATACAATCCAGTTTGGAGCTAGAAACACGTATTTTTTTTTACTTCATTTTCTTGGTTTTCCATCCCCTTTCGACCCCCAAATAATATATAAACATCAACATAATAATAATCTTCCTATCGATTAAAAAAAGGGGCAGTTAAATACGTCTTCTGTAGCCGTTTCCTTTACGTTTTATCCCTCTAATTTCATTGTTCAACTTGTCCTAACCTATATATTACAATGTAAACTTGTTTCGTGTTAAAAATATATATATATATATATATAAACAGAATAGAATTTCAGATTACAACATTCTTTCCCTAGAGCAATTCATTTTCTAGTCTCTATTGCCAGCTTTTAAGAATCGTTATGCCATGCATTAACTCAGTTTCTCTACATCTTAACATAAAAGTTTGACTTTCAATTTAATTTAGTCATTGATCCGGTCCCCCGTTCTATTTGCGGATAAAATGAGTATTTTTTAGGATCTATCTTTTTAATATCTTATATCGATTCGATTTTTTAATATACAAACACTTTGCGATGCTTAGTTTTAACTCGTTTTATTCGACATTCGCAGCTTTTTAATTAAGAAATTTGGCGATTTTAAGGCTCTAATGAAAGTTGGAGTTTTAATATTCGTTTCCTTGTTCTACAAGGAAATTTTCGATTAAATGACGCTTTAACCGAGATCCTTATAGATAAATTCCTTCTGTTCTGGATAATAGAAGGCTACACACGAATAGAATAAGTTTATATGTAGCTGTGGGCTTGTTCTCATTGAGCAGAATAGCTTTTTTTATTTAACTTTCTTATGATGAATCATCATATCGTGTGTTCCTTCTACTGTAAATGTCGGAATATATCATTATAAATCACTCTGAAAGTACGTACGTCAATCGTCCCAAATTTATGTGTTTATTTTATAAATCAATAATCAGTTTAAGTTTAAAGTATTAAAGTAATTCATTTATGCCAGCCTTTAAACTAACTGGTAAGGCCTCTTCTCTTACAAGTCCATGTTACACATTGCACGAGGTGTAGGGTCTTAGCTAGTATTGGATTCCGAATATCAAACTGAGATCGAATATCGACAAGTGTATCGCATGCGCGTGTGTAGTTCCTGAAATGGAGGCCCACACCTAAAACTGCTATCTAAAGTTAATGAAATGATAAAGGAGACAAAATATAAGGATTTTTCTATAATTTATGCAAAGTGTAATCGAAATATTGGCATACCGTTTTGTTATTGGACACGAAAAGCGTCAATATCAACTAACAATGTCCGTGTATCTTACTTATAAAGCAGAGCACCACCTATAACTTTAACCACAGTTTAGCATATAATATACGCAAATAAATTATTCCTTTTTACATTAATATATTTTTATAAATAACTATAATATTTTACATTAATATTCGCATAAATCGTGTTAGATTTGTGGGTGTATTACTTACATATTCGAGTTAAAAACAATCGAATTAAAACCAATAATGAGTAAACTAAGTAAATGCAAATTACTTCTAGTCACACCATTCATGTGTTGTTAAAATTGAAACTAATTATAAATTTACAATAGGAAGGAAATGCTAAGTACGTTTAATCTACACGTATCGATTGATCTGTTATACAGGCTACAATAATATAATAATGAAATATAATATATACACTAATTCAATATTTAGAATCATCTCTTTACTTAATTCATTAATCCCTCTTTGATATAATTGTTTGAATATGTTAAATAAATTAAATATTATTTTAATAATAATGTTAGTGTTTTTGTTGCATTCGTTATTATTTATCCCCGTGTTGATGTGGAAATCCGAGTGTGACGATGTCTAAGTCAAACAAAAAAAACAATATATATATAAAGCAGGGTTGATATTGACTATACACAGGAGAGAATCGGTCATGAATGTTGCATATGGTCAATCTTTTCGTGACCACAACTCTGTTTTCTCTGAATTTATTTACCGCTGTCGATGTTTACTCATCTTTTTTTGGGGGTGCTCTTCTTACAGTAGAGAAATTTTAGATTATTTATGACATATTTTCCCGAAAATAAAATATATCCTCCAGTTGCCCGAGTTGGATTGAATAAAACATACCCACTCCATCCCCCCCTTTTCTGCTTTCGCTTCGTGTGTTTAAACACCTTCCCCCCTATTCAATCGGAATAATTAAAACGACAGAAGTCAAGTAAAGTAATTTATAACTTTACTATTTACTGATGTATCCGGGATATCGATTAACCGGGTGTAGTTATGGATATATATGAATCCTTGGCATTCTACTGTTCGAATTTGCTAGAAATAAAATTCATTCTGGAAGTTAGAGATGATAATCTGCTAGCTGGTTGGAACTGTCATCTTCAGTCACATCTGATATCAGCAAAGAAAGTTAATCGATTTTCCCCAGTTTCTTTCTTTCATTTTTTTATTTTTTTACTTTTTTCCTAGACATTCTTCCACAACTTTCAGTCACGCAGTCTAGCAGGCTTCCTATAGAAAAGCGTAGTTATCTCAGCAGTTTTGCAGCACGGCATCCCAAAACCGTTTCGTATCATCTCTCGTTTTGATTATCTCCAAGTCTGAGCGTGATTTCCCAACAGGCGATTGCATCTCATCCCTTGCCAGATATCTTCTATTTGTGTAGATTCTAAGGAAAGTATATCTAGAGAGAAAAAGCGAGATGAAACGGAGACTTCTAACATTTAGATTTTTAAGTAATTAACGTGGAGTGGTGAATGGAAACTAACGAAATTCGTTCCCGTTTTCGATTTATCGCTTCGTAGAATGTCTCTAGACAAGGGCTGATCGGTAAACCATTAGCACGAGAGAGTTGCGTTCTGCTTCGATACTGGCCCATCCCGCAATTAGTTAAAAACTCCTAATTACTCTATCCGTATCCATCGCACTAAACGGATCTGAGTGAGAGGGCGCTTTTTCCTTAAATTGTTTAAGTTTATAAATATTCTGGATTCGTGTTCGTCATTCTAAATACCGTAACGCGTCAATACATCACGGCATAAGTCGATAGGACACATATATTTTGCCAGTGCCGTGTCCTTCTATAGAGTCACGTAGGTTTCCGTTACGGAGTTGATGGATCGTAGGCCGAATAAACGTGTCAAAAGAAACAAGAAAACTCTATCTCCGCCGACGTAAAGTAACCATCGACGACCTAGAAGGATGAGAAAGTCGGTCGTGCAGCGAAACGTCTCTCTTGTCAATTGGATGAGCGGTGGAGGACGCATGACGCATTTTTATCTGCTTGGCAGCCAGCAACAATGCCTTTCTACCACGCACAATGGCTTGAACGATGTCTTTCTCTAGGCGTAACGTATTCTTTGCACTCGCTTTTAACGTTCTCCTGATGGATGCGAGAAAGAAAAGCTTTTTCTTAAATGTTTAATTAACTAAATTGTGTTACCGTTATGTAAGGTGAGTGCGGGTGAGATGCCCTGGCGTGATCTACGTCAGGTGACTTGTAAAACTAAGCTTGGGGGCACACTAAGAACATTTTAATTAAACTAAATCGACAGAAAAATCCATCAAAATTACGTATATTTTTACTGTTATTACGTCGTAAATTGGCCGTTTCTAAGTTAAGAATAAATTCGGGAAGATGCCGTACATTTTAAGTTACCAACGAAATGATTTTTTAAATTACTCGGATGTCGTGCAACCTCGCAAGTGCCATTCCTAAAATTAATATTTCTTTCCGCAAACATCGACTAAATTAATATTTCTCAGTTAATTTTACAACGCGGGCATCCCAGATGAGGACGTGGCAGTCCGTCTCCGTCCTCTCCAAGGAAACTACTCTCTGTACTCACAATAAAAGACACCCACCATGAGTTAGAAGTTCCTTGTTATAAATCTAAATTCATTCTGTGAAGGAGAGACTTAAATAATTTTAAATTGGATAAGTTTCTCTTCTTCTTACTCCCCATTTTCTGGTTATTTTGTCAGATTTTTCCATAAAGTTGAATGATCAGCGATGCGGCGGAGTGTGAAGTAAAAATAAAGAAAGTGATCAGCTGACTGCTCAATTTTGATTGGTTCGTCCTTTTAACGAATTGCTGATCGAATCGAATTTTGCTAATCCTTTAAAAAAGGGAAGAAAACAATAATTTTTTTTACCTTTCCTCATCCATTGTAAATGCTAAAGTTCAATAGAAAATATTTCTAAATGATAAAAACATTTCTATTTTGAAGAAACTTTATTAAAAAAAAATAAAATAAAATAAAGAATTTATTTCATAAAATGAACTTTCCTACAAAAATAAGGGAGAAAATGTATAGCCCGTAGCCTGTATGACCTGAATCCTTTCAAAAATAAACGATTTCTGTAATCAATTATATGTTGCCTTCTTCCTGAGAGGAAAAAGAAAACAATGGAGGATTATTATTTGTTTAAGATCGAATTAAGTTAATACTTGTATAGTAACAATTTCTGTAGCAGTGATTGTTAACATTTCACAGACCCACTAACAATAGTTGGGTCTGCGTAACTTCTCAATTTTTCTTTAAATAAAACTAGAATATATTGGAATTATGACGTTGCAGTAGTAATTTGCAAACTTACTTACTACCGTAGTAAATTTATTATAAAATTGTTATTTCAGTAAAAATAATCAATTTTACATTATGGGCCTGAAAATTATCTTTTAGTGTTTTTACTGTGGGCAATAAGAGGGCCTTTCTCAGGCCTGTGATGGGGCATGTGGTGAAAGACGGGATCCAAAATATTTGGGCCAAACCGATCTGAGTGAGGGGGCGCATTTTTCTTAAATTATTTAGCTTTGCTTCGATACTGACGAAAATTTCTGGGGTTACTTGCCCGGATTCGATCTCGGATCCCCAGAACTGTAGTAGTAATTGTTAGTAATTAACATACTTAATTACTATGAATATGAAATGTTATCGTGTTTCTATTGTATTGGCATTAATGCCATTTCTCGTTATAGTAATAATTTACGGACTTACGTACTACTGAATTTATCTTTGCATGTTTATATATCATACAGTGATATTATTACGGATAATATCACTATTAAAGTTATTTTTTATCACAGACACTATTATTCAGCAGTGACAATTATTTGGCCAATGGAAGTTTATATTCTTATTTAAATAATTGCAATTAATGTTGTTACTTTAATAAATATCAGGCCTACTGCTAATGCAGACCTATTCAGTAACATTATTGAATTTAGTATTGTTAGTAATTAATAAGTAGTGTTGCTGTAGTATCCTCTACTACACCTCTGAAATTTTATACAGATAAACCTCTGAACATCGGCCACTGACGAGAACATAAAAATGGCCGTTTTTTGGAGATGGCCTTTGTTTACAGGTTATTTTGTATTCATTTCAAAAAGATATGTTACTGTAAAATGGCGGCCGTTGTTGGGAGGTTATTTTTGCTCCAAAAAAATTAAACATTCTTTAAAAAAAAAAAAAAAAGAGATGGCCGTTGTTGGAGGTTCGACTGTATTTAGTTTTCTTTAATAAACAATAAGAAATAATACAGTAGTAACAATTGAAAATACGTCACTTCCGTTTAATATTGCTACAGTAGCAATTAACAGAGTTACTACCAAAGTAATAAATCTACTTATCAGCATATTTATCAGTTTTAGGGCAGCATTATCGCACTATTTTTAATTAAAAATAGTGTATCCCCCATTGTTACTATTATAGTAACAATTAAATTAACATTGTACTTAAAAAAAAATTGCAATTAAAATGAAATTCTAATCATTCACATTGGACAATATATTAAGACCAATAAATTGTTATTGTGGCAGAAACGACTCGATATTATATTTTGACAATGGAAATTAATGATAATACTCATTTTGTGTAAGGTCGTTTGTACACCAAATGTGAATATAATTGACTTAAATGAAGTCATTTTAAATAAAATTTCGATTTATTATCCGAAGAACACTTTTGTTAATTAGTACTATAATAGGAAAAATCATTTCTCTTTGATGTTTATATTATGCCGTGTACTGTACGTTCTGTGTGTTAGTCCATTACTTTCGTGTTACTGTCATGATTTAAAATTGTTTTCTTAATTAATCATTTCAAAGCCGATTAGTAAAATAATTGAATTTTTAAAAATTATTATTATTTAATTAAAGATTTTAAAACATTTTTTAAAAATTAAATACTTTAATTTATTTAATTTTCTGCAAATTTCATTTATTTGCAGTGTTCTTAAAGTGTTATAATCAATTTGTTTTTTGTTACATTCGCTTCTAAGAACGTTACAGTCAATAAAAGTAACTTTATAAGAACGTTTTAAACATTATAATTATTATTTTTTTTCTCTGTTTAAAATGTTAAATATGTTTTATAACGTTTAAAGCTTCTAAGAAACGTTGTCTGGGATATTTTAAAGCGTTTTAAGCGAGTTTTTAATTGGAAATGTTGCTGTATGCGAGGTTTCGACGTTAACATTTAACTTTGCTACGAAAATATCAGGTAAACGTTCTTTAGTGGCGTTGTTAAAAAACGTGACTTTAAAATATTTATAATAAATTCGTTTTAATTTAAAAATCTTGTTAAGTGTGTTGTCTGTAACGTTTTACGCCGCAAGCAGTGTTTTTTAGTTACAGAAGAGCATTGTCAAAATCGTTGCCTGCAACCATGTAATCAATTTCTTTGAAAACGTTATCTTTAACGTTTTTACATTAACGTTTGACGTTGCTAAAAACGTTTCAGGCATTCTAATGTGTTAATAAACGTTGATGAAAACTTTCTCACTTGATAAACGTTGATCAAATTATTAATTTCTTAATACATGTTGATCAAATCACTCTAATTTATTAATAAATGTTGATCAAATCGTTCTAATTTCTTAATAAACATTGATCAAAACGTTAATAAACGTTCAGAATTGATTTTTAAAGTTTCGAACATACCTAAAACTCTAAAATCAATTTTTATTATTTAAAATTAGAAATTATTCAATAATAAATTATAAAAATGTTACAAAAAAACTCAATACTGCAGACCTATATTAAATTTTTGCTACACTTTAAAAATTAAGAAAGTTTATATATTTAACATCGAATGTCATTATATAACAGAATATTTAAACAATAACTTGTTATTATATTTGACAATAAATCTAATTATAATACATATTTACATGAATTACATATCTAATGCTAATATAGTAATAATTGATGTTAGAATAATAGTTTAAACAGCCTGAAGCAATATCATGCCATAGTTAAGAATATAGTTATAACAATTCAAAACTTTATCGAATTTAACTCGTTATTATATAAATCATTAGAGAATTGTGCTGTTGTAGTTTTAACAATTTAAAATCAGCACAAATGTTATCGGCATCGTGCTGTAATTTGAAAGGAATGTTACTACAGCATTAAAACTTAGAAGATCTACAGTAAAGTATTGTGTTATATGAGTATCATCAGACTGAGAAGAGGGGAAAATGGTTCGACAATACTGGATAAAGTACCAATCTTTCGAGAATGCTGCTGTAGTTTTAACATTCAGAGTTAAATCAGCACAAATATTGTGCTGTAATTCGAAAGGAATGCTACTATAGCATTAAAACTTCGAAGATTCACAGTAAAGTGTGCTGTTAGATGAGTATCATCAGCTTGAGAAGATGGAAAAATGGTTCCACATTACTGGATAAAATCCCAATCATTAGAGAATACTTCTACAGTTTTAACATTCAGATTTAAATCAACACAAATATTGTTGGTATTGTGTGTAATTTGAAAGGAATGCTACTACAGCATTAAAACTCTGAAGATCTGTATAAAGTGTGTTGTTATATGAGTACCATCAAACTGAGAAGAGGAGAAAATGGCTCCACATTACTGGATAAGATACCAATCTTTCAAGAATGCTGCTATGTTTTAATATTCAGATTTAACAATCCTCCACAAATGCTTGTTTGTATGATCATACAAACTCTGTTACTATCGTTTTGTGAAATGCTATTGTAGCATTAAAAGTATTTCTAATATTTCCCTGTAATTTAAAAGGAATGCTACTTATACAGTATATTAACAGTTTAAATAATGTTATCTAGTTCCAATATTACTGTATAAATTACCAATCTTACAAGAACAATGCAGATTTATGTTACCACTATTCACAAATGCTACTACAGTTACAAAGTTACTATTTTAACAAAGCATACTACTGTAATAATTAAATCTCGCGCAATTTAACATGTATTTAAACAAAATCTGATATTGCTGATGTAACACAAGATAAACGTCTCATTTATTATCGACACGAGTTACGCATCTTGAATTACATTATTAAAATAAAACGTGGGCTCTGCTGTTACTATATCAGCACACTGCAAGATGCCTTACGTAACAAGTCATATAGAGTTTCGAGTATTGTTACTCGAAACTCTATATTAAGTTTATGTAATCTAGGTTAAGTGTTCGACCGAATTAAACTCTTTTTTTGAGTGTTAAATTACACGAAAGAGTATATTTAAAAAGCAATTTAATGGAATAATATAAAAGTTAAGTTCCTGTACTATTACATTAACAATCGTCGCAATCGATTTAAGAAAAAATAAAATAATTTAAGCCTGATTTAATTATGCATTTATCTAAAGTAGGTTTTTATTCTATTTTAAGCTTTTTAAAAATGAATTTTTTCCAGTTTTTAAAGTATTTTTATGAATGTGTATTTAAACAAGATTTTATAATAATAATATATATATATATATTTTAATTCTGGAAAATTAATTGATGGGGTAAATATTTTTTAATATTTTTTCATAATTTTTAAGTATTGAGTATGGATTATAACTTTTTTGAATCAAATAATACTGTGATTACTAATCATTCATACTTGGTTGTACTGTACTGTACTGTACTGTACCTGATTTGATATACTAGACCTGATTATGCAGTATCAACCAAGTATTACTAAGTATTAAGTAGTAGTACTTGGTTGTATCAACCAAGTACAGCCAAGTTGGTTGTACAAGTACTGTGTTACATACTTATAGTTGGTATATCCGTACTGATATTTCCGTACTTATATGAATACAGACATACGGAAAATATTTTGCTACTAGTAAAATTAGTATTCACATAATACTTTTTAAAAATTTTAGAAAATTAACTGGTAGATAAGTAAATATCGATACTAAGCCATACCAGTTAATTTTCAGACTTTTTACTAAGTGTAAGTACGAAGTACTAAGTATGAATACCATACGTACTGTACCTTACAGTATTTATCTATACCAGTAGCAGTAAAATTATTTTCCTGCTGTTAGTACGAATGCACTGTACATAATAATACTATGTATATATAGTATTATTATGTATACTCGTGTATATATATTTACGAGTATTATGTATATGTATATTTATAGTTTACTAATACTATAAATGTAAAAAAAATGTTGGAAAATTAATCGACGTGGCTATTTATTTATATCCTTATTATATTTATATCATTTGATACGGATAAAGAAATATTTCGGTAGTTATTTGATCCATTTAGTTTGGTGGCAATACATAACCATATTAATGTTTTTTTTTAAGTATTACAGATAAAGTATTGTTTTTATTGAGTAGAAAACATGATTTCGTTGTCTTGTAAAAATTTAACCATTCTCTCTGCATTAAGTATTAAAGTTAACCTATTTCTTTTTCTCTCTTCAGATAGAAAAGTACTCGATACTTAATTCCATTATTACGATTGACTTCTTTCCTGTCATCAACATTTGAAGAATCCTTTCAGGATCTCGGACGTTGCAAAGAACAATTTCCGGATCCTGATTTATTTTTACTATTTTTTTTTACTTTCTTGTTCAATTCTATCTTAAACCATTACTCCAGAAGAACAGAATCACTCGCTACTCATTCATTTTCTTCAAGTTAAGAATGTTTAACCGCCCCCTTTAAACTAACTTAAATTGTACTATTAACTTTCTACTGTAAAGATGTCTTCTCTCAATTGATCGATCGAATTTCTTCTCTCTTTTTTTTCTCCCTTTAACTAATGTTCTTTAATTCTAAATTCCTTATACATTTCTCGACGGTACCGATATAATTTTTAATGTTACCTTTTACTGATTTATCTCCCCGACCCGTTAAAAGGTATAAATCATCTCTTGTGTGTTGCATTACCTATCTAACGTATCTTCGTGACGATTACTGTCCTTAAACGTGAGTATTTTTGATTAATAATGTTTTAAAAAAAATCACGGGATCCCTCATAAAAACAATCAATTTATTTCGTTACTCTTTCGTTTCTGGCCTAACGCTGTATAGTTGATAAATGATCTTGTATTGCACAAACGTTGGTATTGGCATTTTAATGGAACATTCATATTCCATCAAAGTTTCTCGCGACGAACAAAAATCTACTAAACTCGGATGTTGAACGTGCTTTGCTTTGTAAAATCTATTTCTCTACTCCATTGTATATTGCTACATATTTTTCTCTTGAATTATCTTCTCCTCTTTTCCTCTTTCTTTTTTTTTATCCTGATGAAAAAACTACAGAAAGAAAAAACTAAATATATAGGCCTACAGATATATATATATATATATATTAAAAACTCTTGTGTTTCTCTAGTTTTAAATGAGACTACATTGTCAATCTTTTCTTTTATTTTTTTCATGTTTCTAAATCTCTTCCTAACGAGAAAGATTTACTATTTTACAGAAACTTTTTTATGTGAAGAAAGAAAAAAAATACTAAGATTATCTAAATTTGATTGTGATTATTTTACCACCATTTGGATAATGTATTCCGTGTACTTAACATATAAGATTATTTTTATAATAAATTAATTCTAGTATAAAAATGTTTTATTCATGTTTGCTTGGAAACACGTGTTTTCTCCTTTGTTATTTTTTTTCTGTAAAAGAAACAAATGTGCTTATTAAATGTCCTTAACGCTTTGTTTTTTTTAAGTAAAATTGTAATTGCTTTATCCTTAAGGGGAAGAGAGAAAGAGATGCTCAAACGTTATCAGTAACAAGTACTAGAGAAGTCTTTTCTATCTTTCTACACTTATGATTTACTCCATACAGTTATCACACATTCTTCTGATGAACTTCCGTCTTCTATTACTCCATTTATCATCGATCTAGAGATACTTTCACCTCCGGTTTTTGTTGGTTTATTATCGCATCTGAAAGATACATTACTTAGAGAAGTAAATAAAACACAAGCTTTCAACAGTTGGTAAGATTTTCTGCTCTATATATATAGACTATATATATAAATTTCACTTTTTTTCTCTATAGTTACTGGTGCATAAAACATTCTCTTGTGAACTATTTTATACAGTTTCCATACACGTGTTCTTTGTTAGGATATGGAAACATTATTTGTAAATCCAATCGAATTTTAATGTACTCCATTTGTTATCCGTTTCGATCGGCCGCCAACCGTGATTATAAATGAGAAAACTGCAGATGGAACTGCATAGCTATTGAACAATGCGTTCAATATTAATCATGCAATTGTAAATGTTGAATTTCCTTGCATTTTTTACCCTCCCTTCACTCGGCATTTAAAAGAAAAAAAATAATAGCAATTGGCCAGTGATTCTAACTCTTTAATTGTAACTTTCAGGAAAGGGCAGATGTTTCTTTTATTTATATTTAATTTTCTAATTATAATAAAAGGAAATTATCATTTCTATTTACAAAATTGATTCCTTTTATTATCTCGGGAATGCCATTATTATGTAACGCTTAAGTATTTTCTTTTAAAGGAACCATTTTTCAGATTGAACGTAGTGGAACGGCATAAATGGTTAAGAAAGATCCTCAGAAAAATCAACATTTAACGATACCAAACTGATGTGAACCAGAGATATTTAGTGGTTTTCTACTCGATTAGTTTTCTTTCATCGAATTCTGTAGCAGCCAACGGATAAATAGCGTAACTGCACTTAAACACACCACCAAATGCTCTACAACGTTAAAAGAGGGGGATCAATTCGAAACAGATGTAGCTGATGTCACTTAATAAAGAACCGAAAAATCTCTTTTTTTCTTTAAAAAAAAAAATCGTATATAAAGGAAGAAAAATCACCGTTTCTGCATCTTCTAACCAGAAAAAGACACATTAATCCGTTCTTCTAGTCACAATATAATGTACAAATTCCTTTCGTTCTTCCACAAACAAATCCATGGTTAGTCATTTATCTCGGAGCGCTCAACCTGTCTTGGAATCACCCTATTCATTAAGGGTTCTCACCTCCCACGGTTTGACGCATCTAGACCAATATTCTCCTTTCTTTTTTCCCTTGTTCGTGTCGTCGACTTGGCAGATAGGGAGACTTAATTAGTGTCCATTGTCGCGTCGAGCTTGTACAGTCGACTCCTGATAATTGAACTGCTGACAGCGGTCGAGAATAAAAACACCGTTTATAATTTGTGATGAATAGAGAGAAAGGTCAACTGTCTCTTTTTGTTTTCTATTCTTTTATTTTATATTATATAGGCTATATATATGTATACTTTTTTAATGCCTTACATAACATTTAAATCGTCTAGTGTCTCTCTCGTTTTAATTGCCTGCTATTAACTTGTAATCTTATAATGCTATTTACTAATTTTTCTTCCAAAAAAATATCGATTTTTATGCGAGAAGATAGTAGCTATTGATGATGAGTTTTTAATACTTTCAATTTGGAATAGATCCAGGAGGGAAAAAAGTAGAAAATGAAGTTTAATTTTTCGAATTTATCTTATTTAACCTTTCATAAACACATCAATTAACGTTAAAACAATCTCTCAACGTAAACCTCAACTACACACTTCTTCCATATATGTATTTTTTTCCTAAAGAAAATCCATGTAAATACTTTACTATAAAAATAAATTTACGTATTCTTAAACTAGATCATTCTTTCGATAAAATCTGCAGTTTTTATGTCGCCATTTTTTGTAGAAAATCTAAGAATTGTTTTCGAAATTCGCTTTTATCCTTGCACATCTTTCTCTTCTCTTATCAATTTTTTTCTTTTTTTAAAGTTTAAATGAAATTTCTTATACTGTTATTAAGTTATAGAAGACTTTTATAAGTTAATTTCACGAAAGAACTTGGAAGGAATGCAGAAATATATTGAAAGAATGCATCGATAGATTGAATAATCATAGACTTCTTAATCCAATTCAGCAAGGTGAAGGCTAGTAAAATATAGTAACTTTTGGAAAAAGAAATTAGGAAGAAGAAAAAAAATTAAATAAAAGCTTCCATGCGAATATAGACATTTTTATCGATAGATATTTTAACAAAGGATTGCCGGAGATTCTGTAGTTTTGACAAAGATTGATTGATGAAGTAGATATAGACAGAAGTAAACATAATTCTGCTTGTTTTTATTCAATAAAAACCTGAAATAACAGCCGTTAATCGTTAAAATAAATGCAATAATTAAACGCCGAAATAATTCTAGTAAATGAAAAACTGTGCAAATAAATATAAATACAGGAGGTTCTCCGCTTAATATAGTAGATAAAACACCTAAGCTATCATTAAAAGTTTATTAGAGACATTCTTGAGTAAATGATTATTTATTGGTTGACTCGAGTAATAAATTAAAAAGAAACAAGCCTACAACTGTCAATTTCTGTTTTTTCAACCAATTAGCGTTAATTTTCTGTAATCTTTTAAGCATTTTATCTTCGATATCAAATAGAGAACTGCCTATGTTTATAAAACAGTTTCTGTTCTTTTAATCTATTCTACCATCTTCCAAACTTAATATTTTTGCTGAAATTTCACTCTGTGTACTTGAAAAGTAGATAGCTAAATTACAAAAGAATTATTTATTTTTAAGGCAAGGAATAAAACATAAATTGTACAAGAACTTTTTTAAACAAATTCTTAAAACTGAAAAAAAGAACCTTCAACTCTTCAAACGTTATTTTAATTATTTTTTAGCCTTCTATTTTTCGAGTGGAAACAACGAACCGTTGTCACTCGAAAGTCTTTAAAGAACGAACAAAGAATTCTTATAATTAGGCAAAAAAAAGAGGAGGAGGAGGAGGAAGAAAGGAAAGAAATAGGAGCATAGAGCCAAACATGGTTTAAGTATCTAGCTACTTACATAGTTACAGACTTTTGAATTACAAGTTAAATTATATTTTTGCGTACACCTTCTTAATTTTAATCACAAATTTTAAGCATGGAGAAAAGAAAAACAAAGGGATAATTATAGTTTCACTCTTTCATAATGTAGCATTTATGTCTTGAAAATAGAAATGAATATTTAATAGACGTTTGGTATCTTGTAAATAAGCATTTTTCACCCTTTATTACACCTTATTTACTACAATTTTCAACAAGATGGTCATTTATTCTAGATTAAAATGTAATCCTTATTACTTTTTTTCTTATTGTCATAAATTTGTTAGTAAAATATTCTTTTCTAAGAATTATGCAGACGAAATTTAATGTCTGTTTGAGTGATTCCGAATCATTAGACATCCTCCAGTGCCATCAATTAATCACGTTAAACGAATCGTGCAAAGGTTTTTAACGTATTAATTCTTGGATAAAAGTTATTGAAATGTTTATAAGTAGGAAAGTTGCTTGGGAAATTACAAAAAAGAAGGTTGAAGAATTTTATAATGTATGTAGATTTCTTTTGGTAAACGAAAGCAAATTATGCATCCCACTTCACGCATTACTTTACGTTCGATAAATTTATCAAAAAGGGAAGAAAACTTTTAATGTTTTCGTCGGTAATACTATTAAATGAGCTTCCAGGAGAATTGTTAATTAAATTATAACATTTATGACAACGAGAATAAATATTTTACTGTAAGGAAAGTTTATATTCTTTTCTTGCTGTGGAATAAATCCTGGATAATCTAGAAGCTGACAAACAGCTCCTCTCGACAACTGTTCTCCACTCGACTTATACTCCAAAAAATGAATTCAGCCGTTGCATTGGCCATATCCTCATATATATATCATGTCAGTTAGACGAGACAATGTCATTTTTTTGTGTGTCTAAACACGGCAATAACGCCCTAGCACTTTGCGACAGGTGCTACATTTTCGTAACCTTCCCCCCTTCGTAATTTGTAGATTTTTAAAATTTTAAGAGACGTAACGTTGTTTTACATTGTAGAAAATTATAGCCGATTTATTATTCTACGAAAATTGCTGACGTGAATCTTACCAATCGCCAATTTTTTTAATATATTAAACATGTTACGTAGTCTCGAATCTGGTGCGCGTCACGTAAGCCACCCCTTCAGAAATTATTTACAATAAATTCCTCACGTTGTTATCAAATTATACATTATGTTTTTTTATGTCCCTCCATTGCCATCAATCAATAAAACTAAGTTATATTTTTAGAAATATAGTTTTATTTCGATTCACTACGCTAATAATTCATTTCGAAAATCGAATGAGAGAGTGCTCTCTTATGGTCTCGTGTCACGTACATCATATACATCTTCGTGTCCTCAAACTAGCCTAAAATTATATGTACGACCCTGTTTAAGAATAAATAATTCCTGTTAAAGTTTGTCTCTAACTGCCCGGTGAATTAATAGCCACTGTCGACATTAATTTATCTTCGATAAGGGTATATGAATCACACTATCATTAATTTTATCTGGCTCATCTCCTATACTTGTATAGTAATAATAATAAAAATATATTATATATATATAAAAAAAATTGGTTATCGAAGAAAATTGCTTTTATAATATTCTGATATCTTTGTTTATTAGTAGAAAATTATCTTTACTATAGCCTGGAGCTTTACAGATGGCAAAATTATCACGTCGTAAGAACGAAAACAAACCGTCTCTAATCTAAAAGATTTCTCTTCCTCCTCCTCTTTTTCTTTTCTACTCCTAAGAATACTTTTCTAGATAAGAGATTCAAGTCCCAGAGGGAGTTTTCAAGAACTGATAAGTTGTTTCGATAAGATCGTCTTGTTTAATAGATTTTTTTTAGCTTTTTATGCTTAAAAAAATGCCATTCTTTCAATTGGTACGGACGGATTTTTAATCGAATTTTATATTTCATATGTCTTAGAAAATTGCTTCGAGTTTGATATCCCCCGTTTGAATTTTTTATTATTAATTTAACCTTAAAAAACTCTCCCCTTTTTTTAGGGGTTAATTTTATCCAGTTTTCTGTTATTGGAAATGGTTTTCTCCAACAAATTTTTTTTTCTTCTTCTTTTTTTTCATAAGAAGGAATAAGGTAACGAATCGATTTCTGTACATATGTCATTTTGTTAGAAATTCTCTGTCGATTTTCAATACTTTACCAGTTGAAATTTTAATATATCAAATATATTTCTTCTTTTTTTCAGTTTCTAAGTTATGATGTAATTAAAATTTATATATATATATTTCAGGTTCTTTTATTATTATGCTTATAAAAANTATATATATTTTAATTCTGGAAAATTAATTGATGGGGTAAATATTTTTTAATATTTTTTCATAATTTTTAAGTATTGAGTATGGATTATAACTTTTTTGAATCAAATAATACTGTGATTACTAATCATTCATACTTGGTTGTACTGTACTGTACTGTACTGTACCTGATTTGATATACTAGACCTGATTATGCAGTATCAACCAAGTATTACTAAGTATTAAGTAGTAGTACTTGGTTGTATCAACCAAGTACAGCCAAGTTGGTTGTACAAGTACTGTGTTACATACTTATAGTTGGTATATCCGTACTGATATTTCCGTACTTATATGAATACAGACATACGGAAAATATTTTGCTACTAGTAAAATTAGTATTCACATAATACTTTTTAAAAATTTTAGAAAATTAACTGGTAGATAAGTAAATATCGATACTAAGCCATACCAGTTAATTTTCAGACTTTTTACTAAGTGTAAGTACGAAGTACTAAGTATGAATACCATACGTACTGTACCTTACAGTATTTATCTATACCAGTAGCAGTAAAATTATTTTCCTGCTGTTAGTACGAATGCACTGTACATAATAATACTATGTATATATAGTATTATTATGTATACTCGTGTATATATATTTACGAGTATTATGTATATGTATATTTATAGTTTACTAATACTATAAATGTAAAAAAAATGTTGGAAAATTAATCGACGTGGCTATTTATTTATATCCTTATTATATTTATATCATTTGATACGGATAAAGAAATATTTCGGTAGTTATTTGATCCATTTAGTTTGGTGGCAATACATAACCATATTAATGTTTTTTTTTAAGTATTACAGATAAAGTATTGTTTTTATTGAGTAGAAAACATGATTTCGTTGTCTTGTAAAAATTTAACCATTCTCTCTGCATTAAGTATTAAAGTTAACCTATTTCTTTTTCTCTCTTCAGATAGAAAAGTACTCGATACTTAATTCCATTATTACGATTGACTTCTTTCCTGTCATCAACATTTGAAGAATCCTTTCAGGATCTCGGACGTTGCAAAGAACAATTTCCGGATCCTGATTTATTTTTACTATTTTTTTTTACTTTCTTGTTCAATTCTATCTTAAACCATTACTCCAGAAGAACAGAATCACTCGCTACTCATTCATTTTCTTCAAGTTAAGAATGTTTAACCGCCCCCTTTAAACTAACTTAAATTGTACTATTAACTTTCTACTGTAAAGATGTCTTCTCTCAATTGATCGATCGAATTTCTTCTCTCTTTTTTTTCTCCCTTTAACTAATGTTCTTTAATTCTAAATTCCTTATACATTTCTCGACGGTACCGATATAATTTTTAATGTTACCTTTTACTGATTTATCTCCCCGACCCGTTAAAAGGTATAAATCATCTCTTGTGTGTTGCATTACCTATCTAACGTATCTTCGTGACGATTACTGTCCTTAAACGTGAGTATTTTTGATTAATAATGTTTTAAAAAAAATCACGGGATCCCTCATAAAAACAATCAATTTATTTCGTTACTCTTTCGTTTCTGGCCTAACGCTGTATAGTTGATAAATGATCTTGTATTGCACAAACGTTGGTATTGGCATTTTAATGGAACATTCATATTCCATCAAAGTTTCTCGCGACGAACAAAAATCTACTAAACTCGGATGTTGAACGTGCTTTGCTTTGTAAAATCTATTTCTCTACTCCATTGTATATTGCTACATATTTTTCTCTTGAATTATCTTCTCCTCTTTTCCTCTTTCTTTTTTTTTATCCTGATGAAAAAACTACAGAAAGAAAAAACTAAATATATAGGCCTACAGATATATATATATATATTTCTTTTTTTCCTTTTCAGATTTGTCTCCTCAACAGTTATCGATAGATGCAGTGGCCGAACATTCGTTTACTTTAACATGGAAACCACCTTTGTNTTGTCTTGTAAAAATTTAACCATTCTCTCTGCATTAAGTATTAAAGTTAACCTATTTCTTTTTCTCTCTTCAGATAGAAAAGTACTCGATACTTAATTCCATTATTACGATTGACTTCTTTCCTGTCATCAACATTTGAAGAATCCTTTCAGGATCTCGGACGTTGCAAAGAACAATTTCCGGATCCTGATTTATTTTTACTATTTTTTTTTACTTTCTTGTTCAATTCTATCTTAAACCATTACTCCAGAAGAACAGAATCACTCGCTACTCATTCATTTTCTTCAAGTTAAGAATGTTTAACCGCCCCCTTTAAACTAACTTAAATTGTACTATTAACTTTCTACTGTAAAGATGTCTTCTCTCAATTGATCGATCGAATTTCTTCTCTCTTTTTTTTCTCCCTTTAACTAATGTTCTTTAATTCTAAATTCCTTATACATTTCTCGACGGTACCGATATAATTTTTAATGTTACCTTTTACTGATTTATCTCCCCGACCCGTTAAAAGGTATAAATCATCTCTTGTGTGTTGCATTACCTATCTAACGTATCTTCGTGACGATTACTGTCCTTAAACGTGAGTATTTTTGATTAATAATGTTTTAAAAAAAATCACGGGATCCCTCATAAAAACAATCAATTTATTTCGTTACTCTTTCGTTTCTGGCCTAACGCTGTATAGTTGATAAATGATCTTGTATTGCACAAACGTTGGTATTGGCATTTTAATGGAACATTCATATTCCATCAAAGTTTCTCGCGACGAACAAAAATCTACTAAACTCGGATGTTGAACGTGCTTTGCTTTGTAAAATCTATTTCTCTACTCCATTGTATATTGCTACATATTTTTCTCTTGAATTATCTTCTCCTCTTTTCCTCTTTCTTTTTTTTTATCCTGATGAAAAAACTACAGAAAGAAAAAACTAAATATATAGGCCTACAGATATATATATATATATATATTAAAAACTCTTGTGTTTCTCTAGTTTTAAATGAGACTACATTGTCAATCTTTTCTTTTATTTTTTTCATGTTTCTAAATCTCTTCCTAACGAGAAAGATTTACTATTTTACAGAAACTTTTTTATGTGAAGAAAGAAAAAAAATACTAAGATTATCTAAATTTGATTGTGATTATTTTACCACCATTTGGATAATGTATTCCGTGTACTTAACATATAAGATTATTTTTATAATAAATTAATTCTAGTATAAAAATGTTTTATTCATGTTTGCTTGGAAACACGTGTTTTCTCCTTTGTTATTTTTTTTCTGTAAAAGAAACAAATGTGCTTATTAAATGTCCTTAACGCTTTGTTTTTTTTAAGTAAAATTGTAATTGCTTTATCCTTAAGGGGAAGAGAGAAAGAGATGCTCAAACGTTATCAGTAACAAGTACTAGAGAAGTCTTTTCTATCTTTCTACACTTATGATTTACTCCATACAGTTATCACACATTCTTCTGATGAACTTCCGTCTTCTATTACTCCATTTATCATCGATCTAGAGATACTTTCACCTCCGGTTTTTGTTGGTTTATTATCGCATCTGAAAGATACATTACTTAGAGAAGTAAATAAAACACAAGCTTTCAACAGTTGGTAAGATTTTCTGCTCTATATATATAGACTATATATATAAATTTCACTTTTTTTCTCTATAGTTACTGGTGCATAAAACATTCTCTTGTGAACTATTTTATACAGTTTCCATACACGTGTTCTTTGTTAGGATATGGAAACATTATTTGTAAATCCAATCGAATTTTAATGTACTCCATTTGTTATCCGTTTCGATCGGCCGCCAACCGTGATTATAAATGAGAAAACTGCAGATGGAACTGCATAGCTATTGAACAATGCGTTCAATATTAATCATGCAATTGTAAATGTTGAATTTCCTTGCATTTTTTACCCTCCCTTCACTCGGCATTTAAAAGAAAAAAAATAATAGCAATTGGCCAGTGATTCTAACTCTTTAATTGTAACTTTCAGGAAAGGGCAGATGTTTCTTTTATTTATATTTAATTTTCTAATTATAATAAAAGGAAATTATCATTTCTATTTACAAAATTGATTCCTTTTATTATCTCGGGAATGCCATTATTATGTAACGCTTAAGTATTTTCTTTTAAAGGAACCATTTTTCAGATTGAACGTAGTGGAACGGCATAAATGGTTAAGAAAGATCCTCAGAAAAATCAACATTTAACGATACCAAACTGATGTGAACCAGAGATATTTAGTGGTTTTCTACTCGATTAGTTTTCTTTCATCGAATTCTGTAGCAGCCAACGGATAAATAGCGTAACTGCACTTAAACACACCACCAAATGCTCTACAACGTTAAAAGAGGGGGATCAATTCGAAACAGATGTAGCTGATGTCACTTAATAAAGAACCGAAAAATCTCTTTTTTTCTTTAAAAAAAAAAATCGTATATAAAGGAAGAAAAATCACCGTTTCTGCATCTTCTAACCAGAAAAAGACACATTAATCCGTTCTTCTAGTCACAATATAATGTACAAATTCCTTTCGTTCTTCCACAAACAAATCCATGGTTAGTCATTTATCTCGGAGCGCTCAACCTGTCTTGGAATCACCCTATTCATTAAGGGTTCTCACCTCCCACGGTTTGACGCATCTAGACCAATATTCTCCTTTCTTTTTTCCCTTGTTCGTGTCGTCGACTTGGCAGATAGGGAGACTTAATTAGTGTCCATTGTCGCGTCGAGCTTGTACAGTCGACTCCTGATAATTGAACTGCTGACAGCGGTCGAGAATAAAAACACCGTTTATAATTTGTGATGAATAGAGAGAAAGGTCAACTGTCTCTTTTTGTTTTCTATTCTTTTATTTTATATTATATAGGCTATATATATGTATACTTTTTTAATGCCTTACATAACATTTAAATCGTCTAGTGTCTCTCTCGTTTTAATTGCCTGCTATTAACTTGTAATCTTATAATGCTATTTACTAATTTTTCTTCCAAAAAAATATCGATTTTTATGCGAGAAGATAGTAGCTATTGATGATGAGTTTTTAATACTTTCAATTTGGAATAGATCCAGGAGGGAAAAAAGTAGAAAATGAAGTTTAATTTTTCGAATTTATCTTATTTAACCTTTCATAAACACATCAATTAACGTTAAAACAATCTCTCAACGTAAACCTCAACTACACACTTCTTCCATATATGTATTTTTTTCCTAAAGAAAATCCATGTAAATACTTTACTATAAAAATAAATTTACGTATTCTTAAACTAGATCATTCTTTCGATAAAATCTGCAGTTTTTATGTCGCCATTTTTTGTAGAAAATCTAAGAATTGTTTTCGAAATTCGCTTTTATCCTTGCACATCTTTCTCTTCTCTTATCAATTTTTTTCTTTTTTTAAAGTTTAAATGAAATTTCTTATACTGTTATTAAGTTATAGAAGACTTTTATAAGTTAATTTCACGAAAGAACTTGGAAGGAATGCAGAAATATATTGAAAGAATGCATCGATAGATTGAATAATCATAGACTTCTTAATCCAATTCAGCAAGGTGAAGGCTAGTAAAATATAGTAACTTTTGGAAAAAGAAATTAGGAAGAAGAAAAAAAATTAAATAAAAGCTTCCATGCGAATATAGACATTTTTATCGATAGATATTTTAACAAAGGATTGCCGGAGATTCTGTAGTTTTGACAAAGATTGATTGATGAAGTAGATATAGACAGAAGTAAACATAATTCTGCTTGTTTTTATTCAATAAAAACCTGAAATAACAGCCGTTAATCGTTAAAATAAATGCAATAATTAAACGCCGAAATAATTCTAGTAAATGAAAAACTGTGCAAATAAATATAAATACAGGAGGTTCTCCGCTTAATATAGTAGATAAAACACCTAAGCTATCATTAAAAGTTTATTAGAGACATTCTTGAGTAAATGATTATTTATTGGTTGACTCGAGTAATAAATTAAAAAGAAACAAGCCTACAACTGTCAATTTCTGTTTTTTCAACCAATTAGCGTTAATTTTCTGTAATCTTTTAAGCATTTTATCTTCGATATCAAATAGAGAACTGCCTATGTTTATAAAACAGTTTCTGTTCTTTTAATCTATTCTACCATCTTCCAAACTTAATATTTTTGCTGAAATTTCACTCTGTGTACTTGAAAAGTAGATAGCTAAATTACAAAAGAATTATTTATTTTTAAGGCAAGGAATAAAACATAAATTGTACAAGAACTTTTTTAAACAAATTCTTAAAACTGAAAAAAAGAACCTTCAACTCTTCAAACGTTATTTTAATTATTTTTTAGCCTTCTATTTTTCGAGTGGAAACAACGAACCGTTGTCACTCGAAAGTCTTTAAAGAACGAACAAAGAATTCTTATAATTAGGCAAAAAAAAGAGGAGGAGGAGGAGGAAGAAAGGAAAGAAATAGGAGCATAGAGCCAAACATGGTTTAAGTATCTAGCTACTTACATAGTTACAGACTTTTGAATTACAAGTTAAATTATATTTTTGCGTACACCTTCTTAATTTTAATCACAAATTTTAAGCATGGAGAAAAGAAAAACAAAGGGATAATTATAGTTTCACTCTTTCATAATGTAGCATTTATGTCTTGAAAATAGAAATGAATATTTAATAGACGTTTGGTATCTTGTAAATAAGCATTTTTCACCCTTTATTACACCTTATTTACTACAATTTTCAACAAGATGGTCATTTATTCTAGATTAAAATGTAATCCTTATTACTTTTTTTCTTATTGTCATAAATTTGTTAGTAAAATATTCTTTTCTAAGAATTATGCAGACGAAATTTAATGTCTGTTTGAGTGATTCCGAATCATTAGACATCCTCCAGTGCCATCAATTAATCACGTTAAACGAATCGTGCAAAGGTTTTTAACGTATTAATTCTTGGATAAAAGTTATTGAAATGTTTATAAGTAGGAAAGTTGCTTGGGAAATTACAAAAAAGAAGGTTGAAGAATTTTATAATGTATGTAGATTTCTTTTGGTAAACGAAAGCAAATTATGCATCCCACTTCACGCATTACTTTACGTTCGATAAATTTATCAAAAAGGGAAGAAAACTTTTAATGTTTTCGTCGGTAATACTATTAAATGAGCTTCCAGGAGAATTGTTAATTAAATTATAACATTTATGACAACGAGAATAAATATTTTACTGTAAGGAAAGTTTATATTCTTTTCTTGCTGTGGAATAAATCCTGGATAATCTAGAAGCTGACAAACAGCTCCTCTCGACAACTGTTCTCCACTCGACTTATACTCCAAAAAATGAATTCAGCCGTTGCATTGGCCATATCCTCATATATATATCATGTCAGTTAGACGAGACAATGTCATTTTTTTGTGTGTCTAAACACGGCAATAACGCCCTAGCACTTTGCGACAGGTGCTACATTTTCGTAACCTTCCCCCCTTCGTAATTTGTAGATTTTTAAAATTTTAAGAGACGTAACGTTGTTTTACATTGTAGAAAATTATAGCCGATTTATTATTCTACGAAAATTGCTGACGTGAATCTTACCAATCGCCAATTTTTTTAATATATTAAACATGTTACGTAGTCTCGAATCTGGTGCGCGTCACGTAAGCCACCCCTTCAGAAATTATTTACAATAAATTCCTCACGTTGTTATCAAATTATACATTATGTTTTTTTATGTCCCTCCATTGCCATCAATCAATAAAACTAAGTTATATTTTTAGAAATATAGTTTTATTTCGATTCACTACGCTAATAATTCATTTCGAAAATCGAATGAGAGAGTGCTCTCTTATGGTCTCGTGTCACGTACATCATATACATCTTCGTGTCCTCAAACTAGCCTAAAATTATATGTACGACCCTGTTTAAGAATAAATAATTCCTGTTAAAGTTTGTCTCTAACTGCCCGGTGAATTAATAGCCACTGTCGACATTAATTTATCTTCGATAAGGGTATATGAATCACACTATCATTAATTTTATCTGGCTCATCTCCTATACTTGTATAGTAATAATAATAAAAATATATATATATATATATATAAAAAAAATTGGTTATCGAAGAAAATTGCTTTTATAATATTCTGATATCTTTGTTTATTAGTAGAAAATTATCTTTACTATAGCCTGGAGCTTTACAGATGGCAAAATTATCACGTCGTAAGAACGAAAACAAACCGTCTCTAATCTAAAAGATTTCTCTTCCTCCTCCTCTTTTTCTTTTCTACTCCTAAGAATACTTTTCTAGATAAGAGATTCAAGTCCCAGAGGGAGTTTTCAAGAACTGATAAGTTGTTTCGATAAGATCGTCTTGTTTAATAGATTTTTTTTAGCTTTTTATGCTTAAAAAAATGCCATTCTTTCAATTGGTACGGACGGATTTTTAATCGAATTTTATATTTCATATGTCTTAGAAAATTGCTTCGAGTTTGATATCCCCCGTTTGAATTTTTTATTATTAATTTAACCTTAAAAAACTCTCCCCTTTTTTTAGGGGTTAATTTTATCCAGTTTTCTGTTATTGGAAATGGTTTTCTCCAACAAATTTTTTTTTCTTCTTCTTTTTTTTCATAAGAAGGAATAAGGTAACGAATCGATTTCTGTACATATGTCATTTTGTTAGAAATTCTCTGTCGATTTTCAATACTTTACCAGTTGAAATTTTAATATATCAAATATATTTCTTCTTTTTTTCAGTTTCTAAGTTATGATGTAATTAAAATTTATATATATATATTTCTTTTTTTCCTTTTCAGATTTGTCTCCTCAACAGTTATCGATAGATGCAGTGGCCGAACATTCGTTTACTTTAACATGGAAACCACCTTTGTTGATTGCGAATCAAAGCGGAGATCTCGTTGCTTATTCGCTTACATACAACGTACGTGACAAACAGGATAAAGGTAGGTTTTTCTATCAAATAATCTATAGGACTAGTGATACATGTATCAACATGGGGACATTTTCAATCACGTTATCTACACAAGCACACTCCATCACATATCTGATTCTTCATACGTTGCTGCGTTAAGAAAGGTTTGCACTTAAAATAAATAAGAAAACACCTTAATTTCCTGTTAGATTGTTTTTCTCTCTCCCCCTTCTTCAGTTTTAATAAATTTAAATCAAAGCCGTAATTTTATTTAATTAAACTAATCTTATATATTTTCATTAATTACATTAAGGCACGCTTTATTAAAATATAATTAATAGGTGGATCTTTATTATATTTAATTCGTTTCATTCATAAATTCTACTTTTCTTATTTCTCTTCCGCATCCTCCTTCTCCTCCTCCTTCTCCTGCTCCTGCTGCTCCTGTTTAAAGCGAATTATTGCTTCTTCCTTCTGAAAAACTTGAAGGGGGAGGAAATCAAAGAATCACTTTCTTTCTACTTTGCAAATTATTTCTGTACTCGGGAGAATTCGCATTTAAATTAAGTCGAAAAGCCTACTTCAATTCACCTTCAACTTTTGTCTAATTTACGAAAGACTTAATTTCCTGTCGATGTTTGCCTTTTATGAAGGTCGTTTCAATCTCTTTCGCCTTTGTCAAAGTGATTTCCAACAAGAAAATTAACAGAATCATAGGGGGAAAAAGAAAAAAGTATTCGGAAGGAAAGAAAAACTCTTCCAAGCTTTCAAAATGGTCGATTGGATTTCTTGTGATGTGAACGCCGAGTCTAAATTCCATTAGGAGACTTAGTGTCGATTAGTAAAAGAGTAAAACAATCTCTTCCTTCGCCACTTTCGATACTATCGATTATATGATAACTGTATCGCTTCTACTCTCATTTCCCTCTTTTTTCTAAACATGTCGCACACCTTAACGTAATTAGCCGCATTTTACTCGATCTATTCTGTGTTTTTCTCGCTTCCTAGCTGAAAATTTAATATTCTATATATTTTACTGTTTCAGGGGTGGATTTTCTTTTTAATTTTGCGTGCCGTTTCTTCTTGTTTATCAGTGAAAGTTTTGTAGGATTTTCTGATCTAACAAAACTGAAAGTGTGCAGGATTACCTGGAAATCTATCGATCTTTAAACGCACAAAACATACAAAAAAAATCGTTAGATATTCGGTAGGATACAAGATAATATACTTATTAATTTATGTTTATATCTATCGATTCACTAATTAATTTTAAACGAAAATTATCTATTTGAAAATTAATAATAAAAATAATTGAAATCTTAATCTATATTCTACAATTATTGAGATTTATTTAACGAAGATGGATTAATTATTTAGATCATTGGATAGGGGATTAAACGAACCCTCAATAACGACCACCTCTAAACAGCGGCCATTTTCTTTCGGGATTATTTTTATTTTTGTCGTGAATAACCTCCGAACAACGACCATTTTTATAGTTACTTTTTTAAAGGGATGCCAAGTCGCAAAATATTTAATTTACTGTCATAAATTTAGAGAGATGTAACACGAATTTTTTCAAAAACAGAGCAGAATTAAATGATTTTTCTCATTTCTAAAGTGAAATTTGAAGAGTTTACCTACGGGAAAAAGGGGAAAAAGTCATCAAAAGCACGAATATTTTTTCCTTCTTGCGGTGTTAAAAAAAAGAGGGTGAAAAAAAAGAAGAAGAAAGGGGAAAAATTCGCAAATCTCCAAATTTGAAATAAATTTAAATTGCAAAAATCATAGACGATTCAACAAATAAATTAGAGAGAGAAAGCACTCTCGAGTTTACTTTAGTCGAGCGACTGAAGCATTCTATCAATTTAATAATAATTCACCAAGACCGTCACCTATAATCCTACACAAATGGCTTTAACTTGTGTATACTTCATACCTTTCAATTATATTTCTTCAGTATAATTGGACCGGGTAAAGAGAAAATTACAAATTTTTTTTATTTTTAATTTATTTTATTTTATTTTTTATATTTTTCTTTTAAATTTTCCCCCCTTCCAATATGGAAAATAGGTTTACTTCTTCAGTCAATGCAAAGAAGACGATTAGAATCGATTTCTTTTATTCCTTCTACTGACAGCTGCTGATATGAATGGTAATAGATGATGCTCTAGAACGGCTGCTGAATATCCTTGATTCTTACAAAGACATTTTTATCTTCAGGCATTACTGATTCCGTTTCATTATTTTCTTTGCCATTTTGCTTTCAGATCACTGAACTTCGAAAACTGTTGAGATTTTTGTTGAATTTTATTTCATCTATGAAATTTTCCACTGTTAACCTTTTCTCTTCCTCTCGCTCCTCCTCTTTTTTTTCTTTTCTTTTACTATGCCGACTGTTATGTATAACGGAGGGAAATTATGGCTATCGAATCCCCCTAAATTTTTATATTTTTTTGGACTCGGGGTCCTCCAAATGTCGAGAAATGCAAAAAATTTAGGGAATTTTGTTTTACGCATGGTTGTTAGTGTAGTGTACGTGGGGTTGGCACGATTTTGTCTACCCACTTTGATGCTTATTAACTCCATCCTTATGACGGAAATTTCTGAAATTTTGCATGGTAAGTGCCAATGCCATTAAATTTTCGTGGTTAATGGTCGAGGAGCCAAGTTCGGACTTAATAAAGATTTTACTCCTTACAAGCATTTACAATCCTTTATATAACCCATCCCTGCCGCCAGAATTAAGCTTTTTTTTTCATTTTATAATAATTAATAACGTAAAAATTTGTTGATAAAATCTCGTAACAGATGGCACCATGCGCAATCTTAACTTTTTTTTTTTACCGGGAAAGTTAGGTAACTTTATTTTAAACGCCATTTTAATTTCGAACCGCGACAAACTTTTAATTTGTCAATCTTATATAGGAATATTTTTCTTCTCCTTTCTTAATTTTATTTTCTTTCTAGAACTTAATCGCGATTGTATTTTTTTAAGTGCGAGATTTAATTAAAAATTCTTTCTTCTGGTATAGAAATGAATCTCTTATTACCTCCGAATGCAAGTCATATGATGGTGACTGAATTGACTGAAGGTACGAATTATAGGATCGTCTTAGCTGCTGTTTATGATACTAAAGAAAGAGTTGCTGCTCCTGAAATTTATGTCACCACTCTCTTCCCCGTTGAAGATCTCATTGTGGGCGATGATATATACCCGGATGGAAAATTTGGTAAGTTTTTTACAACGTTTTTCCTTTCTAATATTTTTAATTAACTCGTTTACAACGTGTTTTAAACAAATATGCCAGAGAAAAATGCTGTTTTTTCCCCCCCACACTACAGAATTATTTATTTAATACGGTGAAACCTGCCTAATCGAAAAAAACATTGGGTGTCGTGTCCTTCCGGCTTACACAGGTTTTTACTGTACTAAAAATTTTTTAATTCTGTTCTTAAATATAACAATATAAAGTTTTTTTTTTCCAATTTTTATTTTCACGGCTCTTATACAATATAACACAGAGAAAGTATGATGATCTGTCAAATTTTGGCCCCTCTCGGTTTTTGGGCTGCAATTTGAAAAAATCGTACACCTATAAATTACAAATGTCTGTCCTTCCTTAATCTCGATAACGGTGTTAGATAGACGAAATATTCGAGACTAGATAAGGAAAGCTGAGGGGCGGGAGGACCCGAATACCTATATACGAACTTCCGGAAATATATACCGGAAGTCACGTGATTTCAATTCAAAAATTTCTCCCGAACGAAGTTATATAGATGACCGGCATGACTGTTGTTATCAGGAAAAATTAAGCGTTTTGTCATTTTATAACAATTTAAAAAATTAGAAAAATTTTATAACAAAATCTTATAACAGATGGCGCCACATATAGTTTTATTTATTTATTATGATTAATAGTATAAAAGTTATTTTTTAAATAAAATCCTATTATAGATGCACGCAATTTTAATTTTGGGATACTGTGTCTTACTTAAATGTGCTAAAAAGTGCTTTTTTACAATAGAGTTTTTTTTACTTTTTTTAAATATTTTAATTTTAAATTTATCATAATTTAACAAGATTATCTTTTAAGTTCTTATTATTGTGTAAATTTTATATTGAAGTATAATTGAAATTATCGGACCTCCTTCCTAGTTCTTAGCCTCCTGTTTGAGTGCCGAGAAAGTCGAGCAAGAGCCCTTGTCAACATTTTTGGACTGCAATTTTCAAATTGAAGACCTGTACATTCCCAATGTCGTCCGTCCTCCATTAATGTCAAAAACGGAGTTAGATGAAAATCAAGACCAGATGTGAAAAGCTTAGGGGTGGAAACCCCGATTAACTATACACAGTGCAAATTTCCTGTCAGGACCGGAAGTCTCGTGATTTTTTAAGTTAAAATATGATTAGAAATTGCAGTTCACCATTGTGACGATGCCATAATAATATACATTTTACTTTTATAATTACATTTTCATAATTATTTTTATGGATAATCCTTTTAAATTACATCAAAAATATCAGAATTTCACAATAGTACAGATCTATAGTTTAAAATATTTGTTACTGTAAAGAAATTTGTATACACGAACTAAAAAGAAACGAGCAATTGTTAATTGTAACATTGCTGCAATTTTAATCATCTTGTAACTAAAAAATTACGTTACTTCCAGTCCGGTCCAGACCGGAGGTTCGTGTATAGGAGATTAGATATAGAAAGCTTTGGGGACCTCCGTCCACAAAGCTTTCTATATCTAATCTCGATTTTCATCTATATAGCAGCATTCTCGGGATTAACGTAGGACAAACATTGAGAATATGTCTTCAATTTTAAAATTGCAACCCAATTATACAAACTTGATATTTTGGTAGCAAGTTACACAATTTATTGGTAATCCATTGCAATACCACGTGACACGAAGTCAAATTTTGGATATTTTTTGTCACTTTTTCAACTTGGCCAGTGCAAAAAGTCAGCACTTTTGGCAGATACCCCGTTAATTCTCCACGTTCCTTCAAGGTGTCTTTTAAATTACTTTAAACCCAATTTTATTATCAAAAAATGTATATTGTACGATACGAGACAATCGTAACAGCGTAACAACGTTGATTTGTATATAAGGAGTATTGATGCTATTTAATTTTGGAATACTGAACTCGAGGGCGGAAAGATAGAAGGGGTGACGAATCATATCTGGAGTGGGGTCGGACTTAATGAAAAGTTTACTCGTTATTAACATTTACAATATTTTAAAATTCATCTCTATCGTCAAAATTAAGTCTTTTTTCCTAATTAGGATAATTAATAATATAAAAGTTATTTTTAATAACATCTCGTAACAGATGGTATCGCATACAACTTTAACTTTGGATTAGTGACGTAGCTTTTTAAAATATTTCTTTAAATGGAGATTTTTATCGTAATTCAACAAAATTGCTCTTTTTAAGCTCTTGTTGGGTTGCAAATTTGAAATTGCAGGCTGGAAGTTGTTCGTCTGTCCGTCCGTCCCTCCTTAATCTCGTGAACGTGATTAGATAGACAATAATCGAGACATGATAGAGGTCGGATGACTCGATTAACTATATACGAACTTTCGATCTTAACAGAAAATCATGTGATTTTTGAATTAAAATGTGATAAGAATTGCAGTCCGACATTGCGATCATTTTCCATATTCTACTTACATTGTTAATTCCGTACGTGTGAATACAAATATACTTCTGTAACCACTAAAATTATCTGTAACCACTAAAATTAATGAAATAAATATTTATTAGCATTCTCCTCACAGTTTCTAAACATCATAAGGTATCTAATTTTGAGACGAATACCAAAATATTAAAAGTATTTAATTTATGAAACTTCAACTTATTCTCTATTCACCGTTAAGAATCAAAGTAGGAAGGTTGCTTAAATTTTAAACCACTTTAATTACCAGAATTAATATAATATAGATTTACAGTAAAATTTGTGTAAAACAGAATCGTACGGTATCGAATATTGTTTACGTTTTGGACAGGTTTTACTGTATAAAATTTATTTCTTTTCCTTTCCACTTTATAAAGAAATTATTTCAATATTTTTCAAGTACAATATAAAATTTCAAATATAATATTTACAAATTTCAAGCTTCAGAAAAGTATATTTATAAAGAATTTTATCATCGAACATCTGTAAAATTCGAATAAAATTTATTCTCGCATAAAAATATATGTATATATTTTATGTAAATACTATAAAAGATACATTAAATCGTAGATATAAAGAGTAAATATATATATATTAAGTTTGTTTATTCCTTACTTGAATCAATATTAATTAAAAATATTTTTTAAAAATCCAGTTGTTGATTCAGAGTTTTACAAATTTTTAAATTCAATTTTTTGTATATCTTATTTTTAAATTAAATAAACACTGTAAGAGCGACATCCCTCCAAAACTACACATACCTTTTCATAAATTCCTTATATAAAACTATTGCAAGAAGTAATTTAAATTTTTCTAGAGTAAATATATCTTTATATCAAGATAAATTGTGAAAGATACCAATTACAATCCCCGTTACTGGGGACGAACTATTCTTAGAAGAGGAAACTTTTCTCTTTCTTCTCATTCTACTTACTGCAGCAGATTAGTTAGTTTGTTGCTGCATCATCTCAGTTGGACTGATTCTTTCTGCCCCGCTGCACAGTCACCGTGCAACGTTAACAGTTCGTTTATTCCTCTAGACGGCAGTAGAAAGCGGCATTTCTAAATGTGCACATCTTTCGAACTCTTCCCCCCTCTCTATCCTCTACCATTAATAGTTTTGGCTGTACTGTTTTCTTACAGAGTGCAATTGCAGCGAAACCGGTACGTTGGCGTGTACAAGATCCCCCCACAACATGAAATGCGCTTGTTACAACGGGTACGAAGGTAAATGGTGCGATATGTGCTCTCAAGGATACTTCAAAGTGGGCGAGGAATGCAAGCCGTGCCCTTGCACCAACATCACTTCGGCGGGGGAATGTATTTTAGGTAAGTTTTATTAATTCTTTAAAAAAAATTTTTTTATGTATTTACACTTCTTCAGGGGGCGCGATTTAGTTCAATTCACTTAACGCGTTCGGTGACAATTGAATTAAAATTCGGTTTTTGTAAAGGAGGGGAATGAAAGGCGGCGTTAGAGAAGAATGCAAATTTAAACACGCAACTCTACACACTTTCAGATAGAGTAGAAGAGAGAATTTTCAACTTTTGAAAATTTTATCTTAAACTTATCTACATTTTATATGGAAGGAAATGCCCATCTGGTATTCCATTTCTTCGATACATCTACGAAAATAAATATCTGCATTTCTTATATATATATCCGGTGTGGAAAACTGCGCTATTTCCTACCAATATTTCCTGCTGCACGTAAAACTGGATAGTAATAAAGAGTGTGGCACTTGCATCGATCGTTGATACCTCACGAAGGATAATGTTGTGTTCAGGATCCATAAAGTCTTCTGGACAGAATTGAGGTGTAGATAAAGCCTTTTTTTCCACGTACTGTCGAGGTTGTTACTAAAAACGGCTTTTTTTTTTCTTCTTTATCTGTGTGACGTACATCACTATTGATATTAAAAACGTTATGAAGGAATTGAATCCGACGCCATGGATTGAAATATTCCATTATCGGATTCCAAATAGAATAAATATGTCGAATGCTTTCTACCAAAATAAAATAAAATAAAATCACTTTCTCTATCTATTTTTTAAAGAAAGTCATTAAAGTCCTTTCACTATAATTGATTTTTAGAGTTTTAAAATCTTTACAAGTGGGAGGCGCCATTAAAATTACTTACAAATTAATACGTTTGTGAAGCTTTGTGTATATTTAAAGTATACGTTTTATTCGGGTGTTGCATTAAGTACGGAAATATATGCATTCAAAATTTGGTTTTAGTATATTTAAATAAATTCTATTTAAGGTAAACATGCTGATAATCTTACTAAATATTTACTGGGTGATCTAAAAGTTAGTTAATCGCTGCCTTATTAAGGTTAACTGATTTTTGTATTACCTGTTAATAAAATATTCAAATTGTCCTATTTATATATATTTTATTACGTAGAAAATTTGAAAAAACTGTTCAAAATGACACCTATTAAAACGCTGTGTATACTTTCATAAATTATTGAATTGCTGGCAGTAATCTGACTTTAGGTCACCCTAATATAGTGATAAGTCCAGCAATTTTTTTAACCAATCACAAAAGCGTAAATACATTTTTCATGATTTAAAATATTATTAATCCAATGAAATGTGTTTCGAATTTATGATTCTAACATTAAAGTTCAGGTGCTTCTTCAACTCGGAGATATTTTAAAAAGTGTTAAAAAGTACCCCCAAATTGAAGAAGTACTCTTTGAACAGAAGAAAATCCTAAACATCATGAAACTTTTGTATTATTTTCTATTTATTTTCTCGTAATTACACTTTAATAATCATCAAAATAAGCTCTTCACTTTCCTCCTCCTTTATAGCCTCTTGATATCCTCCATATTCAAAGGTCTGTCATAAGTATGTGCATTTTCATTTGCTTCGGTCCACAAGGAAATTAAGAAGCAGGACCTTTATCGAAATCATCATACATCTTGATGATATCGATGGAGCAAATGGACCAATCAAGAGAAGAATCCAAACGATACGCGACGTGGCATTTATCTCCAGGGGAGAATAAGAGCGCAATCCAAATACAAGTCTGATAAAAATGTGGAAAATGAGACAATTTATACGTATTAAATCGAAGGACCCAGACAAAATAGAGATGGAAAGAAGCCAGACACATAAATACAGTCGAAAGTTCTCGCCAATGTATGTAGCTAAGTATGTATCAAGGTAGAGATCTTAAGTAATTACATTTGTAACCTCAGCAGCAAGACTTTGAAAACTACGTAAAGTGCGCTAAAGACAAATCAAATTGTACTTAAATCGTTTATTTATCTTCTCGTCTCATTAGACTTTCAACTGTGACGAAGCTTCTTTAATTATTTTGCGGTATGCCATTATTTTCTAGAGAGCTTATCTCTCAATTGGTTCTTGAAATTGCAAATTTTCTTTCAAAATTTATACACGAGAGCTGTAAATTATTCGTTAGGTCTATAATAGAAATGTTACTAAATTAAGACAATAATAGGTTTATAATAAAATAATACAGGGTGGCCCAAAAGTCAGTTAAATCGCTCAAAAATATAGCCAAGCCGTATACAAATGTACCGATGCTTTAAATATATATATATATATATATATATATATTTCAGGTTCTTTTATTATTATGCTTATAAAAAAAGGAGAGGAAAGAAACTTGAAAGTTATAAAAACAGAAACGTTGCTGATGACAGTTGAATAAATATTGATTTCTTTTGCTTTTCTACTTTCTTTTGACAGCGAATGGACACGTTACCTGCACATCTTGTCTTCCGGGTCACACCGGTCTTCTCTGTACAAACTGTACCCCAGGATACACATGGAGAGACGATAAATGTGTAACTATCGATAACCAATGTGACACTTGCCCCGATCCCGGAGCGACGGCATCCCTTCTACATAGCAAATTAACAGGTACGTAACACGTATAAACCCAATTTTAAAACATTTTAAAACTTTTCAAAATATCAGGGAAAAAAAGTAAGAAAGAAAGAAATTTAATAGGGAAAAATCTATCTATTTTTTCTCCCTCCTTTTTTCCTTAATCGAATTGCGAATTTCGACTTTAGAACACCAAAGAATTCTATGGTGAAATATTGAAGAAATTCTCTTTGGACGTTTGTCGGGACAGAAAACGAAATTTGTTACCCCCGTAAAAAGTACAAATGGGTACAAGCACGTTCTATTACAGATTGATACTGTTGCTCTTACATACTTTGAAAAGCCATCAAGAAAGGAGCACGTCCCGGTAATTTGTCATCGCTTCCAAACTGGTTCTCGATAATCATTTTCTTTTTTTTTTCTTAACTTCTACAGTAATTTAGCCTCATAAACGTAACAGATTTTAATGCAAAAAAAATTAAAAAAGAAAAAAATAGTATGACCACGCTTATAAATTACCATCATCTTTAGCAAATAACCTTTCATCAATGAGCCTCTCAATATTAAAAAAAAACAAAAAAACAAAAAAATGAGCTTTCATAAACATAAAAATTACAAAAATATTAAAAACTTGCAACCGCCAAATTAGCGATTGTAAATTGATTTCGGTAAACCATTTTGGAATCCTGCCAAAAATTCGGAAATTCACTTAAATCGCCCCCCCCTTATCAGTTGTGTTGATAATTGTCATCTGGTGATAATTTAAACGAGATTTTCTTTTCTTTTTTTTTATATTTTCTTTACAGATCAGAGTCTAAACGATGGTACTATCCCTTTGGTAGCTGTGGTGGTAACGCTAGCAGTCCTCTTAGTAGTGGCGGCATCTGCTACTTGTTATCGTTATTGGTCACAGAGAAGAACCAGACTTCGACTACCTTTCTGGAGCATCGAACTAAGAGAAGATAAAATGAATCTAAGCTCCGGTTGCCATTACCAACAACTGGATGCTGCCACCAGCCGTGTTGTTCAAGCTCAGTGTGATGACATGGAAGGGGACAATAATTCACCTTCCGCTTATCGTCCCTTAAATGCGTGATCGACTCTCTTTACACGTACTTAAATTAATAAAATCGGAATACATTTCATCTCGTAAACCAAGCTGCGAGAACGAATTTCAGTAGCATGGACCATTCATCGATTAAACAAAAAAAAATAAATAAATAAAAGCCTAACTTTCTCTCCCATATCATCATACCATTTCGCGGATTTTCATTTCTGATTTGCTTTTAAGCTACTTTTTTAATTATTTTTTTTTTATAAAATTGGTGTATGTTGTGAGAATTCTCTTCTTTATTTTATACATGATGAACTGCAAAAGAAATATAATAATTTCGACGACGAATAAAGGAGATATATTTTAAAAAAAAGAAAAAAATTCTATGAACATAAGCGGTTCTCGGCAATATGCGTAAGATACGACGGTTTAAAATTTAAACGAAAACGATTGGTTAAAATATGTTCGTTTTAACGACGATTGGTTCAAGAGATAAAAATAAGCAAAAGTGGGCGCGTCTCGTCCCGTATTCGCTCTTCAATCAAAATTAAACATATTTTTAATCAAAATTTATCCCATTATATCGCCGAGAACTGCCTATATTCATTTATACTGTATTTTTATTTGGTTGGTCTCCTTTATCATCGGGTATTTTATTTATAGTTCACCATGTATATATAGCATACAGAATTCGAATTAGTGACAAGTTTATAGTCGGTGGCACCCCCGTTTGAATTTTTTTAGCATGGATAAAAACAAGAAAAAACAATATAAAAAAAAAGAAAAGAAGAAGAATGGAGGTCGATTTATATGTCTTTTGTTATAGAATTTATACAGAGCATCTAAACAAATCTGTCGATTGTAAATGTCTTATCAAATGTTGTCTGGGAACGATTTCTTTTATAGTTTTTCCTCTGCTATATTCTGTCATGTGTCGTTCAATTCACTTTTACTTCTGTATGGCATTATTCATACATATACAGTCGATGTCATACACATATCTCGTTGGAATAAATCGAAATAAAAAAAAAAAAGAGGAAGAAACAAGAAAAGAAGGATCTCAAACATTTTTAAGTCCAGAAAACAAGAAAAAAAAAACACCTGATTTTATATTTCTTTCCTCTTACTTTTTCATTTTCTTGCTGGATATTTTCTATAAAGTAACATATCATTGGTTTTTTTGACAGAGTTAAATGTTTAAAGAAATATATATATATATATAGTCTATAAATATATATTAAAATTAATTTAAATCCTCTTAGCTCATAAGGAAAATTTAATAATAGATTATAACTATTGATGGATATTTTATTTTATAAGAAATCACACTGTAGAAATTGTGTTGAAACTCGAAACAAAAGAAAAAACTGTCAAGAAAAATTCTCTAAAAAAAAAATAAAATAAAAATTTTCGTTTACCCGAAATCTGTGTTCTTATTTCATGAGAAAATCCGAAAAATCTTCCATATTTTAGGTAAGAAAATTATTTTTCATTACCGATAAGAGGGGAGAGGAATTTATATATAAGTAAACTCGATCACGCGAACGATCGTTTAAGATTAAATTTAAGAGGGAGAAAGAAGTAAAATAAATCTTTTTAAATTAAAATAGAAGAATTTTTTAATTTCTTTACATTAAATATATATATAAGTATATCGTGATTCTAGAATAATTGTAGAAAAATTATTGATTTATATTTAATGAATTCTTCAATCAGTGACGTTTAAGGAAACAAAAAGAAAATGGCGGGGGGACGGAAAAGGAAAATAATTTTATGCGTTTCAATTTCATTTATCTGTGATTTCCATTCTTCACCTTGTCTTATACATCTGTGTTATTTCTTTTAACAAAAGGGGAGAGGAAATTTCTTTATTAATCACCCCCAACAATAACTAAAAGGGAGGAAAAAACACTTTATAGACTTCACTCGAGTGACATTTTTGTGCGGTAATACGTAAAATTTATACTTAAAAAACTTATTTTTTAAAAGCCGTTCTTATGTTTTATAAAAATAAGTTATACACGCTTTAAAAATATTAAAAATCTGACTCTCGTGTGGCAGATTTGGTGTTTTAGATAATGCTTTTCTTTGCTGTGTCGCGTAAACACGTGGAGTGTGTGCGTATCAGAAATTTAGGTGGTTTTTTTTAGATTTCTGGATATAAAACCGGGTTATATTCATTTTTTAATCTTAAATCTTTCTCGCTAAGGGTGATAAGAAGATCCCTTTCGTGCCTATTTTAGACCTTCCCATAATGTAAAAAGCCGTAAGGGGTGTGAACCGTATACCGGGTCAACTTACCTTAATTTTGAGATCTAAACTACAAACTAGTCTATTGTTCTGGAGGAACCGGAGTTTAGGTCACGACCTTAACCTTTTATTACCTGTGATGTTTATCATGAAAACACTGCAAGATTTGCTGTTTATTATATATTTTTTCTTAACTATATTATTAGTATTTTTCCCTTATTAAACTACATTCTCTTTTAACTACCATCCAATTTCCTCAACAAATCGTTTATAAAAGTAGTGGGAAAATTGCCAGCTAGACGAAAAGTCAGTTAACCGAAACATATTTTACAATACTTAACTCGTTTAACCGACTTTTGGACCGGGCCGTATCCATTTTTTAAGTCATTAAACATACTTTACGAGCTTCTAAATAAATTTTTCTACCATAGTTTTTTAAGAAACAAGAAGGAAAATTGTTCAATAATCGCATATAAATGCTAATGCCCTGTGTTTCTTTTCCCAATTATATTTTAAAATATATTATTTATATTTTTCATTATAGAATATTATTAGAAGCTATATTTTTCCTTAAAGATATCAACTTCTCGAGTAATAAATTACGTTACCTTAGGCAATAAATATGTTTTTTCTACAGATAATATCGCACTTAGACATAATTTCCACCTTTTTTTTAATATCTATAACACTTAAATAAACCAAGTATGCTTTTTTAAGCCACTAGATGTGCCTTCCAAGATATTAATTATATTATTTTAAGTCTCCACCTTTCAGAAAAAAACCTTATTTATTTGATTTCCCTGCGAGATTTCTTTTATTTTAAGCCCAACTCTCGAAGGAAGAAGGGGAAAAATACGTTTTTAAGCATCACTCGGGAGTTTCATCCATCTAGAAAGTCGTGTGTCTCCTATTGTTTGCATTGTTTTTTTTATATTGTTTAATTTATAGATTTTCCAGTTTAATTATTTTATATATTTTTTTAAAGATTTTATTGCCGTTTTTTTTTTCTTTTTATGCAGAAAAAATGATATTTAGGTGCGTTTTCGGTAGCTAAAAGGAGCGCTGTTTGGATTAATGGAGCTCATCAATCGAGTTGTGTCGTACAAATTTTGCTTTTGATTGTCAAGACGTGTAAAGTGTCGCCGCCTACAGGAAGATTTCAGTAGTTGTTGATGGGAAATCGATGGTGAAATGTCTGCCTGTGTTGACGTGGTGTTTGTTTAAAAGGATTGACATCTGTAACTGGAGTGGTAATGTCTACCCTTTTTTTCCTTCTTCTTTTAAAGAGATGAAAAGAGAGAAAAAAATTTGCTAGAGTCGAAGCTACTTTCGCTCTTTTCTTTTCTTTTTTTTTTTTTTTTTCTCTTTTGCTTCTAACCCACTTTAGAATTAAAACTGTCAATCATTATGCTAACTGCTGACAGCTTAAGAGACACGTAATTTATTTACTTTGCAATCAGAAATGAGTTGGAAAATAATAAACTTTCGTTTCCAAATGAACATATCTGTTAGATTCTCTTCCATTGGTTATGGTTTGTCGAACGTTTTCTTACGTAAATTTGACGTCGTTCTTCAGAACTTCGCATTGTTAAATCGAAGTGACGTCAAATTGACGTATAAGTGAGCGCTTTTACCATCTAACCTTAGTGTAAGTTGTTTTTTTTTTCTCCCTTCTAAAATTAATTATATAATCAATAAAAGACATATAAATAATAAAATGTATATGTATATTTTTTTTGGGCTGCAATTTGAAAAAAAAATTATAGACTTATAAATTCCCATTATCGTCCATCTGACTGTCTGTCTGTCCTTCCTTAATCTCGAGAATGGCGTTAGGTATAAGGAAATCGAGACCGGATATGGAAAGCTTAGGGGAGGAGACCCGATTAACTATATACGAACTTTCCGGCTTGGACCGGAAGTAACGTGGTTTCAATTCAGAAATTTTCCCCGGAAAGGAGTTTCTCTATTCGGGAAAAGTATGATGTACAGGGGCAAGATTAATTTGAGATCGAGCGCATATATTTCAAATTAAATTAATTAAAAATACACAGAACAATAAAGAGGAACAGAGCCCCTTTCACATGTTCCTTCTTAAATTGTTCCTCTTTAAATTACTGACTTTTTTGTTATAGAATTAATAAAATTCTTGTTTTTAAAGCTGTGGTCATCTTTTAAAACAAGAATTTTATTAATTCTATAACAGAATGTGAGTATGTAAATAATAAATTTGGCCTTGAAGCCAACACATCTTACACAATTTCATTGCTTTCCATTATAGAAAACTTAACTTTATTGCTTTAATTACCATGTTATCTACTACCTACAACCTTTAAAACGGGCATTTTATTTATTTTATAACCAATAAAAGATGTATAAATAATAAACTCCGCATTGAATCAAACTTAATTTGCAATTTTTATAACTGTTTCCGCTACAGAAAAAACAATTACATTGTTAACTTACAACCAGTTGCTTTTAATTATATAACACGTTAGCGGCTATCTACAGCCTTAAAGCGGACATTTTATAACCAAAAATTGATCGTGTAAATAATAAATTCCTCATTAAATTCCATGTAATTTGCAATTTTTATAACTGTTTCTGTTATAGAAAACTTACCTCTGTTGATTTGAAGCTGGCTGCTAGGTACAAATAGCTTAATCAGAGGGGGATCCAGAGGGCCCGGGCCCTCTAACCGTTATAAATAAATTAAGAAAAATCAAGTAAGTACAGGGAAAAATTCTTATAACTTCATCCAAGTCACAGTAGTAAACGGGTGAATGTAGGTTCTAATTGTTATGTTTTTAAGTTAAATTCGTGTATAAATAGGTAAATTTTCTACTGAGAGAAAGAAAATTTATAATATTCCGCATCAAGTTTTGCTATTTTTTAATTACCATGCTAACTAATACTAACAATTTTATCTTTGCAAACCTACAAAATGTTGATAATCTTCTAAACAAACCGCATCCGAGTATTAAATAAATTAAGCTGCTTACTACTAGAGTAATCAGCTTTGTTGCTATAGTAGTAAAGCTTCAGATTATTTCTATAACAGAATAAAATTTAAAAAAGAAAAAAAATAAATAAGACATAACATTAACAATTCCATCTTTCTAACTCCATATCCATTAAAGCTTCTTATCCCTTCAACAAATCAACTTCAGAAAATTAATTAAAAGTGAACTTATTCCATCTTTAAATGCATTTAAATTAATAATGCAAGAATTATTATTATTATAAAATCTAACTCAATAATTATTTTCTTGGTTAATATAACTCCATAAAATCACTTTATTAAGGTTAATTGAGCAAGAGAGACGAGCTAGACGAGAAGTTAAATATTTAAAAATATTGAAGTTTGCGATAAATTTCGATGCATAAATCTAATTTTTTTGCAATTTTTCCAGATTAAATCCATAAAATTTATAAGATAGAACCAACAGGAAGCGTAGAAAATACGTTGGAAGTATCAACTAAGTTTACTGCAACTACTACAAGAATATTAAAATTAATCGGTAAACATTTTTTACTACCTTCCTATAAAGAAAAAAATATATATTTTATAAGTGTAATATACGTTTATAACTCTATAAATCGATAGTAACTGGGTTTTTCCCCCTATTTTTTATATTTTTTCCTTTATAAGATTCGCTGAGTTTGCTAGATCTTTAGATTGTGCACACGTGCATTTTTTCAGTTTCTATACTTCCAGACACTTTAAAATTCTTTTAAAAAATTAAATTAATAAATATCACTCCTATTTTAAAATTAAACTGAAAATTTTATAAGCATTTTATTTTTATTTAAAAAATAATAATAAAAAAAGCAGCTAAACCGCAAGCTGAAAAGTTATGAAGAGGAGCAGTTGTGAGGAGAGAATTTTACAGTCTTCGACTTGAAACTTAAGTTAATTTAATTTGGATACTCAGTAACTTTTCCTTCCATTCATAACTTCAGAATTATTCCCCCAAGACCAGGCTCTGTGTTTAAATATTTGAACACTCTCAGGCTCTGAAGTTTGACAAATGGAACTGTATTGATTCTGCTGAAAGCATGCTGTGAACAACGTCTATATATCGATGTTTACAAGCACTTTCGTAAAGAAACAACATTGGCAACAATAGTAAAGATTGATAAACCTTTAAAGTTCGATACAATCACAACTTAAAATTAAATTAACCGATTAATAATAATAATAACCCTCCCATTTAATCGGATTTAATTAACTGAGGTCACGTTAATGACGTCAATTTACTACGTCATTATTTTACGTATCGGTCGAGGCCAATTGTAAAATTTTATATCCTTCCACTAAAGTAAAAATTTTATTAAAGGAAGCGACGTTTATTCCTTTTATATTTAGAATGATAATGGTTGCTTCCTCTCCCTTTTTTTCGTGTGTATAAATCTATTTTCTCTTCTTTTTTTTTATACTGTTGGCTGCATATTTTGTCATTGAATGAACTGGGGTATTGATTCGACTTGTTTTCAGAAATCTGTTATAAAGAAGTGATGCGGAGGAGAAGATTATGCAGAATTTTATATATTCATTCTGAGTTCATTTATATAAATTTTGTGTTCGGTTATCCTTCCTGTTTTTTTTTTATTTTTTAAAAAAGTGGGAAGTAACTGAACGCTGAATTTCTCCATTTTTTTTCTTCTAAAGGAAGAGGGTTAACTGAACACAGAATTGTTCTGTTCCTTCTAAAGAAAACGGGGATAACTGAACACAGAATTTCTCCCTTTTTCTAAAAGGAAACTGTGTTCAGTTATCCCTAACTAAACGCAGAACTCCCAGTCTTCTTTTAACAAAAAAAAAAGAAAGTAAGAAGATGACTGCACATATAATATTTCCTCTTTTCTAAACTGACACAAGGTAGAACAGCCGAAGACAAAATACCCCATTTCTTGTAAAGAAAACGGGGGGAGACGACCGAAGCACACAATTTCCTCCTTTTACCTAAAGCGATAAAGAAGGGGGGAAAGATAAAATCGACAAACGTTATCGTGTCTAGAAAATTTTACTTAATTACAAAAATATTTCTCATTAAATTCCATAAAAGACGTTTTTGATCGCTTCCATTCATCTCGAAAAATAAAATGTAAATTCCCCTCCCCCTATGGATCCTTAAGTAGGAGTACTTACGACTTTGATTCTAATATAATTTGCACATTTTACTAAAGAAAATCGAGTCTGCACTCGATCGAAAATGTAACATTATTTGATGAAAAGGGTCCCTCTCCCTTCCCCCTTTACTGAATAGAAATATTTTAAATTCCTTTTATTCATAATTTAAATGTCCGAAAGTATCTTAAAGTATTTTTTTAATTATTAATCAAATTTAGAAATTATTTAAGAATTATTTTAATCAGTTTGTCAATAGAAAAACTTATTAATTTTATTCGTGAAAGGGGAAAGAGATGAATAATTTGTTCGCCATTAAATTTATACCTTGGAGAAGTGTTTTTTTTTTGCATGGCGAAAAAAAGGCATTTTTTTCCACTTTATTCTATTAAAATTTCTCTATGTTAAATACTAAAAATCATTAATTATATCGAGCTGTACAGCGTGTACTTATTAACACAGTAATGTTTTTTTTATTTATTTAAGTAACCTTCGTTAAGTTAAATGGAATGTATTTTTTTCCCTTTTCTTCTTCATCTTCCTTTTTATCATAGATCAAAGATGACAGATTTAAAATAATAAGTTTGTATATTGATGAAGCTTCCTTAAAATATTTGTTTTTCTAAAGGTTAAGATTGATGTTCTGGTGCGGTTTTTAGAATTATTCACACCAGAACGAAGGGAAAAATCAATTTTGTGATTACGCATCAATTTTTCAACTTTAATATATTTGATGAATCATTCAGGGAGAAAAAAAAAACCTTTTATATATATCTACAAATGTGTGCGTGAGAGCTTTTATTATTTATTTTATTTTTTTTTTCCTTATTTTTTATTGTATTTTCGATGATGAAGTCTTCTTTCTTTCCTCTGTTCTTCTCGTATCTTTAATATTTGTAAGATGTATATTTGTTTCTTTAAACGTTTCTTTGCCTTCTTCCCATTACTAAAATGCCATTTTTCTACTTTAATATCTTCTCTTATGTTTTATATTAAAGATAATATTAAAAAAAAAAAACACACATCAAGTCGNTTTTATTTGCAATTTTAATTTAATCGACATCTGAAATTAATTTTGTGATCAGTATGGCCCAAACCACTACTACTTGCGTGGTAATTGTTAAATTTTAAAATGTCGATTAATTATCTTCTAAGTGCAAACGCTAAGTTTATAATTATGGAAAGAATATGCGTTCTGTAAGTTCATTTTCTAATGTAAAGTAATGGAATAAAAGTTTATTTATTGTGAAGAAAAAATTAATATACTTTTATATATTCAGAGTTACATAAAGGAGTGAATTGTAGCGTTAGAAAGAGGAAATTACGTGTAAGGTAGCCCAAAAGTCGCTTAACCACGCTTTAGAAAGAGGGTGGTCCACATGTCAGTTAACCAATTTAAAGACTAAATTTCTGCCTCTATCGTTCTACACTTAATTTAGCGACTCGTACTCGCGAGTGTAGTTAACTGACTTTTAGACCAGTGTACAAAATTAATTACTTCGAACGTAATTAAGTACATTGAATTGCGCACGGTTAACTGAATTTTGATCCATCCCGGTAAAGGGTAGAAACTCAATATCGAGTATATAATTAGGCGCAATGAATTTTCTTCGCTTTAGTATTGTCTGTCGTTATGAGCCAAAATAGATATCGATCTGGGGACAGACTTACGACAATGCCAGAGAATGTAAGGAGGAAACAATTTTAATTTTTTTTCGGAAAATTAGACGAGAGATCCAATATCCGAACCCCATTTAAATCAATGGGTTTTAAATTTTAAAAAAAAATACCCTTTCCAGATGCATAAAAGTAGACTCAATATTCCTATCGATGAGACGGAAAGGTTTAAATGTCATCCAAAATAGGAAGAATGATACTAAATCAGGTCTTGAACAAAACAAAACAGGATGGGTATAGGTCCCTGGAAAGTAAGAAGGAAGATCATAAATCTACTGTGAACGAAAAGGGGAAAGAATGATTCTATTTTGGGTATGTTTTGGTGTCTAAGAATACTCTTTCCTTCTCAATGCTTCCGGATATATCTCGTAGGGGGTCTTCTAAAGAAATTTTTGAAATATTTTAAATTTCTTTATATATATAAATAATGCCACTATCATCTTTTGAAATAGAATATATATATATATATATATATATATTCTATTTCAAAATATGATAGTGGCATATATATATATGCATTGTGACGCTGTCACAATGCCGTCCGTGCTGCAATTTTTAATCACATTTTAAACATATGCTCTCGATTTTAGTAGTGTCTTTCCCCTGTATTCAATGAAATGTTCATGAAAATTTCTAAGGATTCGAAGCGAACTCGAACCCGAATTCTCCAGAGAAGAAACCAGGTTCGAGTTCGGATTATTTGGCCCGTGTCCTACACGCATGGAGTCCCAAAATTTCCTTTGTTTGTATGAAAAACAAAACATAGTAATATAAAAGGAAATTAAATTAAAATTTATTCCGCTAAATGGTACAAAAAAATCTATCTTTATTAGCATCTTGTTGACGTTACTTAAATATTTCTACACTTCCGAAGAGTGATAAGAAGACACCAGGGATTTATTCTGAGCGGGGCCCGAGAGATACGAGTGGTGCCTTCACATCTCTCAGGCTCTATACTATTATAATAACGTTTATATTTTATCATCCAGCATTTTAAAAAAAAGTTGCAAAATAGACTGCATGAAGCGAAATATTTTATCATCCAGCAAAAAATAAATTAATTAATTAAACATTTTAATATAAAATACAGCTTAATACATCGATAAATCACTTAAATATTTCGTACACGCTCCATAAAAAAATCATCGGTAGATCTTAAAAGGTATCATTAATAGGGGGAAAAATTCCGTATAAAAAGGATTTAGTGTGCGGTACAAGTAAACTAAGTGGACCCAAAGATCGAACTTTTTTTTTATTTTGAAGTTAAACAAAGTCGAGCAATCGTCTCTAGAGAAAAACTTTTAAGCCTATTTTCGTTATCGCAAAACTGTACACTTTCGTGCCCAATTAAGAATCAGAAAATCTACCTTTGGGAAGAATCCTTCAAAGAAGAGGCACGTCTACGATAAGGGGATTGTTTTTAATCTCTTCTTAAAGAATGTCAAATATCGTATATGCAGTCTGTTGTTAGGGTAGAGGTAGGAGAGGGGGTGGAAGAGAATGTTCCTTCAAAACAATCATAATAAGAAAAAAATAATAATAATAGTAATTACGACGATAATACTAACAAGAAAAAAGTAAAATATATTTTATAAAATATTGTTTGTGACTGAAACAATTTTTCCTAATTTTATTCTACTAAATCTTATTTGAACAGAACCTATAACATTGTTTACTCGGGACTATTAATCTTTATTTTTTCTTCTAGTTTTTTTCCCCTTGCTTCTGGGGAAAAAAACAGGAAAAAATACAATGATTTCCCCTTTATCTTGTTACTTTTCTTCTTCTTCTTCTTTTTTTTCCCTCTAAATAGATAAGAATTTAACGTGAACACACTTGCAAATATTCATATTTTCTAGACAAATACAGCGATAAAATTTCATTTTGACGAAAAGAATTTCTCTCATCAAGATTCAACTTCCGGGATATTTGCTTGAAAATCCAGATAATTATACNTTGCGTAGTTAAGGCTGTGTAAAATGAATTCAATGAATTCTAATGGATTGAATTTAGTGAAAGTATACAAATTAGGCTATTGATAAACGAATTGCATTCACTAAATTAAGCAATGAAGGAGTACTTTAGATATTATCCTGTCGTTATCATATCGTTTCTGCATCTTCAACTGCTATTAACGTTCGTTTTTATGTTTTAAGTAGTGAAATTGCTGAAAATTATTTAATAGTAAAATAAATAAGTGCTTTATTGAGACAATGTAATTAATATAATAACATGATTTTTACTTTCCCGACTGTTGTATGTAACAGAGGGAAAGTATGGCAATCTGTCAAAGAATGACCCCCCTAAGATTTTTATATTTTTCGACTCAGCAGACCTTCAAACGTCGGAAAATACAAAAAATTAGAAGGTTTCTTCTGTATGTATGGGTGTTAGTGTGGGTGGAGAAGGAATTCGTTCACTCAATGTAAAGCTTGATAACAACTGTATTTTTTGTCGAAAATTTCTGAAATTTTGCATGGAGTTTTGTATATTAGGGAGATCGATGCTATTAAATTTTGGTGGTTAAAGGTCGACGGGTTGGTGAGATCATGTCATAACTCGAGTGGGGTCGGACTTAAGATTTTACTCGTTATTAGCATTTACAATTTTTTAAAGTTCTCTCTACCCTCAAAATTAAGCTTTTTATCATTTTATAATAATTAATAATATAAAAAGTTTTTAAAATCTCATAACAGATGGCGTCACACGCAATTTTAACTTTATTTGCCGGGAAAGTTACGCAACTCGTCGCTGGGTTTTTTTAAAGGAAGCAAAATCATTTTTCTCTTAATTTAACACAATTAATGTTTAATTTTTAACAATAATATAGTTAATATAATTGTATTTTTCGAATTTATATTATAACTAAACCCATCTTAACCTGTCAAATAATAAAACACCGATCGATTCTCGAACAATATCCTGAGATAAACTGGAGATTACGACGACAGTCGACCGGAAATACGAAGTAAAAAGTAAGAGTGGATCATTAAAAATGTTTATAACATTAATCCCTTTATAATAACGTACATTTAAACTTCCGAAAATTATAATTATTAATAATTAAAATCGGCTTAAATTATATAATTTAAAAGTTAAAATTCGTACAGGAGAGGGAGTTATTAATGAAATATGATTAGAATCTACACTTCTCCCTCCCTTAAACTCCTTGTCTTACATTCAGTTACATTAAATGGAGGTTATGTTCGAGTTATGAATGGTATAAAGGGAACAGAAGGTAATAAACTGAGCTGTAAGATAAAAGAAAACACGCTAGTGCGTCTGTCTATATGTCTGTGCCATTACATCTTTTGTTAAAGGATTAATGCGATGTAATCCCGTACGAAAGGTAGTTTATAATATTTATTAGAATAAAAACACATTTTTCCTGTTACGGAGAAGAACGAGCAAAGTCCGGGCTGAAATTTTTAATCATATTTTTAGTTTATTTGATTTAAAATATATGCTCTCCACTTCAAATTAGTAGTGGCTTGCCCCTGTACAGTACATCACACTTTTCGTAATAATAGCAGAGTCGTGCCGATCATTCTGCCCTTACGTTTTCTATATCTGGTCTCGAATTTCATCTATCTAACACTTTTCACGAGATTAAGGAAGGACAGACAGCCAGACAGACAGGTTTATAGATCTACAATTTTTTTTTTTTCAAATTGCAATCCAAAAAGAGGAAACAAAATCGAGAGTGGAGTTAGAATGAATTGAGAGAGAACGATATTGCAAGGTTGGATACCTCGGAATTAGCAAAATAGATAGGAAGAGAAATGATATATATATATAAAGGGGAAAAAATTTAACTGTCATAAATTCTGAAAAAGAATTGGACAAATGCCAGTGTTATAAAGAAAGCGCAGTAATGAATAAACTTCTTGCAAACTTTACAAGATCTGGTCGATTAGAAAAATGTTTCTGTCAATTTGATGTATCGTTAAGGAACGTAAAGGATATCTTTTATCACCAGACAACAAATACCTCTTCTCTACTTGCCTCCCCTTCTCTCCCTCTCCATTCTAATCACTTCGTATGTTAAGACATTTCTCAACAATCTAGCGAGAGGGTGGGAAAAAAATTCCCTAAGTAAGAATATCAAGGAGACGAAGGGAAGACAATTAGAAAGGCAAACTTTATTGAAGGAGTCGATAAAAGTGTCGTTAATGTATCCCAGATATAAAAGAAATATCTAGAACAAATAGATTTAGAAGTATTGAATAAGACATTATCGTAAAATGACGTCTTAATCGCTTGATACGACTAGAAAGATAGTAACCAGAAACGCTTACAGCTTAAGTCACGTCTACAAAAGTAGAAAGTATAGTTGAAAAGATACAGATAAAAGAACAGAGTTCTTCTCCTGTTTAGTGTGTAGCATACCTTAAAAACTTATAGACTATATATATATAAGGAGAAATGTTAAGTATGGCCAATTCGGAAATATTACAGATATTGAGAAACAATATACAATACCATTTGGGATTGTTTGTATTTGAAATGCAACAGAAAAGTATTACCGTTGCTTCGAAGTATACTCACGGAAGATTCGATGAAACGTATGGCTTTATATTCCTAATATTTTTTAAAAAGATATTTGAAACCATAAAAAAATAATACAATTTTTTAAAACACTTTTCAATTTTATACCGATGTACAGTACAGTAGTTTGTTTATTTTTTAACTTCTGTGGGCAGTAAGTGGGTGGTTTTTTTTTTCAGTGCCCCTCGTGGATTCGGCTAAGCCCACAAGAGGGTGAATGGGTGGTGTGGGATAGGGCACCATATTCGGAAAAATTATTGGAGATCCCGAGTGCCCTAGAACAGTAGGGTGACGTTTTAACAGATGTTCCGGAAATTTATTATAGTATTTTAGGAATATGTTTTCAGTTCTGTAAATTCTAAAATGTTTTCTAAATATGAACATTTACTCTTTTAAAAAAGATTCGTAGGCCTAATCAATTCAAAATTTCATAAAGCTTTCATATCTTTCTCTAAAAATTTGATTGATTTATCAACTCGAGATGCCACTACACTATGGCACAATTGTGTTACATAAGTTTAATTACTGGTAATTTTGACTTGCAATGGGCTCTTCTACCGTGAATGAGGAATGGAGAATGGTTCCTGACTTTTACTACACATGATAAAGTGAGGGTTGAATCCCTAGATCGGAATTCGAATCCGGAACCCTCGCGCAATAGGCTAGCATGCTAATAAGCATGCTAGCCTATTGCGCGAGGGCTCCATTTAACCGATTTTTAAAAATTTTATTTGTTGACACGCATTAAACAGAAGCAAGCCAGACCTCAATGCCCAGATCTTAACAATTTATGATAAAGCTCCGAACCCGAATCTTCTGACACGTGATAAGTAACCATCCAGATGACATTTTAAAGTAATTAATGAATAAATAGTTGTATTAATATATTATTGTTACATCGTCACAATTCCTGAATGAAATATTTAATCATATTTTAATTTAAATAATCGCATGACTTCCAGTCTGGATCGGAAGTTCGTATAGTTAATGGGGCCTCCGACCCCTGAGCTTTCCATATCTAGTCTCGATTTTCATCTAACTCCGTTCTCGAGATTAATGAAAGACGGACGGACGGACGGACGACGGTGGTAATCTATAGGTCTGTAATACAAGGTAGAGGTTTATACAGTAAAACCTGTCCAAAACTGAACCTGAATAAAGCGGAAATCTGCGTAAATAGGAAAAATTCTCCGAAACGGAGCGATTTTCTATTTTACAAAAAAAAAAAACCTGCCAAACAAGAAAAAAAACCTGCCAAAGAAAAAAAAATATTCGGTATCGTGCGATTCCGGTTTACGCAGGTTTTATTGTATCCCATTTTATTCAAATTTCCAGCAAATTTCCGTAGAATAAAATTAATGCATGGCAATGTAAAAAAAAATACATTATCGGTATCTAAATCTGTTATATCTTTTAACAGAGGGAGAAAAAAGAATTAGAGGAGGTGAAAGTTAGACACGTGAATTGATCACGTGCGAATCATTCCTCGTATCCCGTTTAGTACTTTCGAGCACGAAAGTTTCGATTGGATCAATCTTTAAGAAAGATTGATCGAGTATACAATCTGGACACTTAGTATCTTATTTGTAACGTGGTTATAGCCAATAAAGAGATGGATAGTTGTAATTATGCAGCGTATAGTTGTGTGCGAACAATGATTGATAATGATATAATATTCTTGAGACACAAACGGGATAAAATTTCGATTATTTAAACAGAAAAAAAGATATATTTTGTACAAAATTGGAAATTTTATGAATAAATCTCAAAGGGAAGGAAAGGAAAAATAAGTAATTTTCTCTTTAAAATAGACTTATTTATTTGTTTTCTTCTGCGGCTTGACATTCTTAACCACCCTGGGAAATTAAACTTAAATGAAAATCATTTAAAGAATTTTTGAAAATTTCCCGTCTGGGAAATGAAATGCCAAACAATTGGCTTATAAAACTGTTATTATTATTAATTTCCGCCCTTTCTTCTTAAATTCTGATACATTTTTTTATTATTATATTTTTTCGCTCGACGTTAGAATTACTGAAAGATCTCATAAATGTCTCATTATATAAATAATAAGAGGAATTTTTGGAGTGAAATGACTCCTGTGTTTTTCTCTGTACAGTATTAAGTGATCGTAACTTCTTTAAAATTGACGTTAAATTTAAAACTGTGGAATAAATATCGCTGCTAGAGTTTGAATGTGTCGATAAATTTTATTTGTACTTTTAAATTGTAAAAAAAAAAAAAATGAAATTATATAATTTAAATTTAATGCCTCGTAAAAGCAATTTTTAATAATTATGTTTAAATTTTTAAATTGTTTAAAACACGACAAATAATAAATATAAATCACGTTACAAAATTTTAAATTTAAACCAATAAGGAGATAGTTGAAAAAAGCTAGCCAATAAATTTAAATCGTAATTTCAAATTTTTAAATTTAAACCAATAAGACGATACATTGAAAAGAATAAGCAATAAATTGACATTATAATTTAAATTTTTAAATTTAAACGAATAAAGAGATATATTGAAAAAAAAAGCAATAAATTGACATTATGATTTAAATTTTTAAATTTAAACCAATAGAAATATTGATTGAAAAAACACAAGTAGTAAGTTTAAATCAAGATTGAAATTTTGAAATTTAAACCAGTAAAGAGATAAGAGGTAAAACGATAACCAATAAACAAGCTTCTTATTTATTTATTTTTTTTTTTTACTTTTTAAAAATTTTCGAATTATCGAGAAATATAGTAGTAGTAGATTGGAAAATGATGTGTTTTCCATTACGATAAATTTATTTATTTTTTCGCGAAAAGATATGATGATATTTATTGAGTGTAAATTTCGACCATATGCTATTGGGAGGTTGAAGATTATTTGTCAAAGAAGGGATTAACAGAGAGAAATATCGATTGAATGAATCAAAAGCAAACAAATCCCGCAAAAGAGTACATAGATTGTTGTCAAAGACACAATGCTCTATAAGTAGACAAGCGAGTAACTCAATAAAACTTGTTTTATCCCAATCCAAGTTGATCTTAAAAGCTCTCGACGAATAATATTTTTCTGATCAATTTTTTAATAAATTATTTTATTAGATTAAAAAAAGTAATCAATCTAAAACTCAATTAACACCTTCGATTAAAGTAAAAAAATTTAAAAAAAAAAGCTCTTCTATTGGTCGATGATTCGATCCAATCTCATTCCTCCTCTCTTCTTTTATTAGTTAATTTAATTTTTAAAAATAATTTTTTAGAACCTAATTGGTTTATTTTTTTTAATAATATTTTTCCAATTGGTTAATTATATTTTAAATTTATTTATTTTTTTATTTACCAGATTCGTATCGATAATTTTAAATAAAATTTTCCTCGGATGCGAAGAGAATTTTGATTGAATGAATAAAATTTAATTTAAAATGCAAACGATACAGTCGAGTTTGAAATTATTCGCTCTGTTTTGTAATTAAATTAAGCATTCTGAAAGCGAAAATAATTAATTCCTTTATAACTTATAAAGTCATTTTATGAAAATAATAGTTTTAAAATGCTAATTAAACGTGTCTTTTAGCATTCGTGATTTTTGTTTTTTTTAATGGAAATATGTTAAATTAAATTTTAATATTGTGTAATATATAAATTTAAACACTATATATTCATTTTAATATTTAATTATTAGCTTATTCCGTAGTTTATTTATAAATAGAAATATATATTATATTTTAAATGGGCGTTGATTAGTTAATTTCAAATTATTCGAATTTGAAATTGGCCAATCAGTGTGATATTTGAATTTCTTTTTACTAATTGACCAATATGTAACATTTACTGAATTTTGAAACTGGCCAATAAACGAAATTTGAATAATTTGAAATTAACCAATCAACGGTCTATTTTTTAAAAATTTAAAATTTTAAATATTTATTTATTTCCTATTTGTTATCGAATTCCACAAATGAAATCGATTGGATCGAAATTTCTTTTTTTAAATTTAAAAATTTATGACGTAATTTAAAATCTTTATCCCTATTGGATAAAAGATTTAATTACTATTTTTCTTTAGTAAATTTTCTCGTAATATTCGCGTCGTTAATGTAAAGTACTTTTATGTAAATATAAAGTGAAATATGAAGTTATTAATGCAATTTATCAAAATATGGAAAAATAAATCGATAAAAACACTTATTTTACTCAGTGATAATGTTTTGATAACGGGAGTGAATATGTCAAGTCATTTTATCATTGAAATTCCCATTTACCTCATTTCAGGATGATGTCCCAAGGCAATATCAAGTAACCGTAGGCATATGCCTAGTTAATTAACTGTCGCGTTGCTAATTATGTCACGTGAAACGGCGTATATCATATTTCCTAGTTAAAAACACGCAAAAAAAAACCCATTTAAATATACTTTTGCTTTATCTGTATGAATCACACTGCTAACTCTTCTCCTATTGGTCAATCATAATTTTTCTTGCATTCTTATTGGCTACTGTTTCAAATTTTTAAATTACCGAATTACATCTCCCATTATTAACTCTCCTCCTTATGGGCACTATGGAGAGCAGTTTTCCATGCCCATCGTGGGTTCTTCCAGGAGGGTGATGAAGGATGGGACGTGGGCATATCCGGGACAGACCATCCATGAAAAATTTCTGGGTTATCCTGCGGATCGATTCCGGATCCCCCAGAGCGGTAGTCTGAAAATAATCTATAATTTAAATTCTTTTCGGCATTTTTTATTGATTCTTATCATTATCAAATTAAAATTTTAACGTAGGTTTTATATAAAATTTTCTGAATCGTTATTTTTTATTTAGCATAAATTAATTAAGTAATAAATTAATCGAATATTTTACCGGTATAGCTTAAATTGTTACAAATTTTTAAATTTAAACGAATAAAGAGATATATTGAAAAAAAAAGCAATAAATTGACATTATGATTTAAATTTTTAAATTTAAACCAATAGAAATATTGATTGAAAAAACACAAGTAGTAAGTTTAAATCAAGATTGAAATTTTGAAATTTAAACCAGTAAAGAGATAAGAGGTAAAACGATAACCAATAAACAAGCTTCTTATTTATTTATTTTTTTTTTTTACTTTTTAAAAATTTTCGAATTATCGAGAAATATAGTAGTAGTAGATTGGAAAATGATGTGTTTTCCATTACGATAAATTTATTTATTTTTTCGCGAAAAGATATGATGATATTTATTGAGTGTAAATTTCGACCATATGCTATTGGGAGGTTGAAGATTATTTGTCAAAGAAGGGATTAACAGAGAGAAATATCGATTGAATGAATCAAAAGCAAACAAATCCCGCAAAAGAGTACATAGATTGTTGTCAAAGACACAATGCTCTATAAGTAGACAAGCGAGTAACTCAATAAAACTTGTTTTATCCCAATCCAAGTTGATCTTAAAAGCTCTCGACGAATAATATTTTTCTGATCAATTTTTTAATAAATTATTTTNTTTTAAATATTTGAAATTTAAATTGATTGGGTAAAGTTATTAAATTTTATAAAATCTAACCAATAAATAGCAATTACGTAATTTTAAAACATAATAAACAAATATCGTCAACTACAAGTTATCCAATCAATGATAAAAATTCTTCAAAAATTTGAAATTGATCGGCCAATTTTCGAATGAAATAATTTGATCGTTGGCCAATCAGGTCTTTAATTTTATTTATTTATCATTATTATTTTAAATCTAACCAATAAATGGCAATTACGTAATTTTGAAACTGATCAATGAACGAATACCGATAGTTTCAAATTATCCAATCAACGATAAATATTATAAAAAAACTGTCTATTTTTGAAATTTAATTTGCATTTCTTATTGGTTATCGATCATTTGACGGATTTTTATCGAAAATATTAAAATATTTGCAAAACCGATTAAAAAGTATGACACTTGACCTTATAAATAACCAAGAGAAATGTTTAAAATCACATTAAGGAATTAATGTTTTTCAGTAAGAGCCACATAATGAAATTCTTCTTGTTTGCCTACACGGATAATGTTATTTAAAAGACAAATTCTATTATTGAATTTATCGATCCATTGGGAAATTGAATAAGAAAAGAAATTCCCCAATAAATAAATAAATAAATAAACGAATAAAAGGCAATTTACAATTATTATTATTATTATTATTATTAAATTTTGTTTTTCTGAAGTGGAAGGGATGACTGCGAATGACGTTATCAGATGACAATAGTTAAAGAGAAAAATCGATTCGAGTGCCTTAATCTCATTAAAAATTAACATATAAAATCAAAATTATTGAGAGAAGAAATTACTCCTTTTCTCTTTCTTGGTCAATATGTTGTAGAAAATATGAGACAGCTGTCTTGTTACCATGGTAACATGTGCCAACTAATTACTGTCTACATGACCTTAGGGAGGACAGCGACATTCGACCATTAAGTTGGCACTAAGTCTGCTAAATCATTGTTATAATAAGATTTTAGGAACAATATTTCTGGTGTTGTTTTTATAAAAACAATAATTGGATCGATCTTTCAATTAACAAGAGTTTATTTCTTTGGTAACTATTTTTATCGAATGCTGTAATGTGGATGCATTTAAGTAATTGTAAAGCATTGTTTTTATGCTAAGTGTTAATACACAATAGAAGCGTGCAGGAAATATCTCGTGTATACAGTAAGAGCCGTGTAGCTCACAATTTCTATGCAATTTATGTTTATCTGGACACCTATGAGGCCTTAAGAAAATCTTAGTGTTGCCATCATTTCTCTACCTATTTAATTCTCCCCTTTATTTTCTACATCAATTACTTTTACTTTGGAGTAGAAAGGATTATTTGTGAGTATAAAAACACCATTAAACTCATTATAAAGCTGTAAAAAGTAACAAAAATAAATATAATTCTTAAATACATCCATACATTATATAAAGAGGGATACAGCAACACTGTTTGGGTGGGGCAACAGGCACAAGAGGCGTCCCAAATTCGAAAGGATATGAGGCCAAAAAAGTCTCTATACTTACATATTTTGCGGCTTTCGGAGAAGGCCGTCACATTAGTGAACGAGCAGAGGGTCTATCTCTCTCTCAATTCCCCATTCTAATAAACACAAAATGGCAATTTACTTCACTGAAAACTGCAAAATGAAAGGATTCATCAAGGAAGAATGACAAACATTTACTTATTACAAAGAGTGTAAATTTATATGAGGCCTGAACAAACAGGTTTAAATGTTTATTGAGAAAACAGTAGGGATATACAAAGAATTTAAACTGTTGTAATTGTTTGAGGAAGATCTCAAAAGGCAGAGAGAAAAACAAACAGTAATAATAGAAAAAAAGAAAAAATTAAAGAAAGCCAGATTTAATTTTTTATTACATAAATTTACTTCATCCAAGATCTGTGTTCTTAGTGCATTTTCACCCTTCTAATCCACAATCATTTGTCTTACTTTATACTTCTAATCTTCTCTTGTGGATTAATATCCTTAAAGGTAAATAACACACACACACACACACATTTTTCCTTTCTTACTCCTTTTAATTTAAGGCATTTATTAAATTATACCTTATTATACAAGACTGATTAATGCTAATTATTCTAATTGTAAGCAGTAATTATTATATAATTATTGACAATTAAGCTTTAATTACCTCGGATATATTTATATTAAAAGTTTAATAATTTAAATAAATTTTTTCTCGATTTTTTTCTTTCCTTAGTTTGCATTATTTAATCCCCCCCGCAGGTTTATTATTATTAACACTGTACTTTCCGCATTATTTACCTCGCCGCATACTTTAAATAGAATCAAACCATTAGGGAAATTTAATATTCCCATATTAGCATTCTTAATTTTTATCCTTTTATCATATTAGAAAGTTTATTAGTTCTGCTGTATGCTTAAAATTAATCCTAAAGTAGTTGTCGCAATAAAAATCTTTCTTCCTTCTCTCACAGATTATGCTGTACACATTTTTAAAAATATATATAAAAAAAATACTACTTAAGCATTACTTCAATGGACAGTTTTATTCCGTAGCTAGCATGACGTGCTGCATTTTTAGAAGCTATTAAGTGCGTTGTCACTATAATAGCAAACCGCACGCACGTAGCTAAGCTAAGCGCTTTATTTATATTGATTATCGATAAATAAAGCATTGGGCTTGATACATTATGTATTTTTCTCCGTGTTTTTTATGTATAAAAATGATTAAAATTTTACTATCGCCCGTTATAAAATGTATGTAAATTAGTTTAAAAATTCGAACACCCCCAACAACGGAAACCGCTTTCTCGTGTGAACTCAAAATGTAACCTCCGAACGACGGACAGTTTTTATGTGGCCGTCCTTCGTAGGTTTGGCTGTATTTACGCTTACTCAAAAATCGTATTTTAATTCGTTTGCGAGTTTATTTTTTATATGAAAAATCAATTAAAAATGAAGTAAAGAAAAAAATTACATATATATTATTTTGATATACGGTTTTACTTAGTCATTTATTATATAAAAACGCCTTTAATTATGCCATCAAAGTCAAAACTCGATAATTAAAGAGGATAAGTTAAAAAAAAAAAAAAGTAAATTACCTATCACTTTTTCATTCAACCTAACATAATCTATATGCAGGATAGTTTAAAATATTGGATTTTGTCTGGATCAATATTTCTAATTAACCAAAGTTAAGGTTTGACCTCGTGTCCATTTTGTATACCTTTAAAGGTAATTCCAAATACACCTGCACGAGAGAGGAGATTGAAGAATTTTAAAACATCCTCACCCTTCACTCTAACTAACATCTCATATATTATGTTCATTATTTTCGGCTTTTAATGTTTATATTAACAAATTTTCTGTCTTCTTTCCTTAATAGATAATAAGTAGAGCTATTAATGTCAAGTTAACTGATTTCACGCTTGTCTTTAATCATTAGAAGTGCTTTATTATCCATGTAAAGGGAATAATGTCGAATGAATGCTGCATACTTAAACTAATGTTGGCTTTCTGCACCGTTAGTTTTCAACATCATTCCTTCGTTTTATATTGAAAAATTTACGCAGGAAAGGATTAAGAAAAAAAAAACTATATAATTTAATTTTTAAATTATTTTTTTTCCTTTCTCCTTTTCATTAATAAAATATTCATTTAATTAATAGTTTCGCATTTACCTTGCATTCGTATCATTTATAATTTATAATAATCGTGTATCGTTATCCAACAGAAGATTAATGAAAGATAAATATTCTCCATCGAATAAATTTTTTTCTTTATTAAAATTTTATTAATTTGCTCTTCCTTTTTAATCGCCATGATTTATTTAAACGCCTTTTTTTTCTCCCTCCCTCTTAAATTAAGAAAGCATTCGTACTACTGTACTGCCATCTCTTATCGTGATTATTTAAAAAATATTTTTATTAATTACTTTAATAATTAAATTTAAAAACCAATGACAAATCTAAAATTAAAATACTTCGCAAATTTTAAATTAATTTTACTTATTTTTTGAAATAAATAAACTCGTCGTTTAAAGAGAGAGAGAGGGGGAGGGAGGAAAAAACATTCTCTTACTATCACCATCTACTGGTAAAATAACGCACTACAAAATTAAATTTGAAAAAAAAAGAAGAAATTTACTGAAATGTTCACAAAATTCATCCAACCTACAAAATTTTATTGGTAGCTTTGTTTTCCTTTTTCGGTTTTTATTTTTCTTCCTTTCTTCCACTCTTATATTCTTCCGTCTTAGCTGTATGGCTCCTAGATGCTGGCAATTTCATAAACTTTTATAGTTGCCTTTACATCAGTCGTAAACTACTGCAGATTGAAGTAAGGAAAGTAAAAGTTTGAGACAATCTGAAAGAATGTATATTGTATGGAATTTCATATGCGTTAAAGTAGAAATAACAATATTGTGATATTAATCATGCCGAATCCCATTTTATAAAACTCACTCACCAAAAAAAAAACAAAAAAAAAAAAAATTAATTGTAAAAAGAAATCCTTCTTAAAAAGAATTTTTAACAACAGGTGGCGCGTCGATATTAATTACAATTAAATCTTAATTGATATTAATGATAAAATCGAGCAATTTTAAAAGGAAACAAATAAAACAGCATAATTGATTAAAATTAATACGTTTCAATTTCAAACAGTTTAAATATTAATGTGTATTCCTGCGTGATTAATTGTTTAGATTTTAGTTGACAAATTTAGAAATAGATGGAGGGACTTTAGCTTAAATCATAATTAACATTCTAATTGAATTGAAACGCAATTAAATATTCATTTTTAATTAAGTTAATAGAATAAATTTAATGTAATTCTAAATCACACAACAGACTCATTATTATTATTATATTTAATTTATTAATTTAGAGAAGTTAATATGTTTATTTATAAAGTTTTTCTGTTTTAAAAAAATTCCAAAAATTTAAAATTTAATTTATACAACTCAACAGATGGCAGCACAAAAAATTTTATTTAAAAAAAACTAAATTCTATTTTTTTTATTTTTTATTTTAATAGATAAATTAATGAATAATTTATGAAAATGTATTATATTCAATTGGCTAAATAATAAATATTATAACTATTATAAACGGGAAGTAATTATTTTATTAATGAATATTTGTGCCAATAGATGGCTGCACGGTAGAACGAAACAGGCAAACGACCTTGTTAACCTGTGAAAGTGTTTATGTAATGGTTCTCTTTGTTTATGAAAGCACATGCTGTAAATATATAATTGGTTTAGTCGTCATAATAAAATTGTGTTTAAGAGATAATAAATTTTGATAGCCTAGACACCAAATGAACAATTCGCTTAGTAATTGCCAAACAATAAAAAACAAGAGTACAACCATTTCTCCCTTTACAAAAAAAAATATATATCTGTACAAATAACCGATAAAAACTTTTTCATTGCTGAATATTCTAACTTAATTGCTACGGAAATACAATATTAATTGATTGGACTTTTAAGAAAAATTATTTTATTACCCTATTGCTATTTGTTCTCTAAACGAACACGTGACCGAAAACACCCATAAAATATTTCTTCTTTCGCATTTCCCCACCTTTTTCACTACCAAAAAAAGCAAAATTATCAATTCCTGAATGTTTAAAGACATTAACAACATTTTTTTTTTCGTATATTATTTATAAAATTAAAATAATTAATAGTTCCGTCACGAGGTATATAATCAATTAAATAAAAAAAATATCATTTAAAATTTATTTTATTTATTACCCAACAGATGGAGCCTGTTGTAAAGAAACTGATATTTTTTTTAAAAAATCAATTTCAAAACTGACTTTTTAAAAAAATGTTATTTAAGAAATTTTTACTACCCAACAGATGGCGCTTGTTGTAGGTGGAAAAAATAGGCGGCGCTGATGTAACGAAAAGGACATTTTAATTTTTTAAAATAAAATCGAATTCGAAATTAACTTTTTTTTTTTTAAACGTAATTCACTCAAAATTCTGTTTTGTTTATTACCCAACAGATGGAGCCCGTTCTGGAAGGGGAAAAGAAAAGAAATTTTGCCTTCTTAACGGGTAGAAGTCGGTTATAACGTCTGTAATAGTATAAATCCTGAGGGACTCGTCACTTCAACTACAGCAGACATTTCTCCATAATGAGACAACACGGCGCTTACTCGAATTACTTTAAAGGATAGAATTATCGTTTATCGATTTTTTGATACCCCACTCATGTATAAAATACAAAGAGAAAAGGGAAAGGAAAAAATTAATAATAATAATGTTACACTTGCATTAAAAAAAAACACAATCATTATGGCAGCGTATAAACAGGTAGAAGTTGCGTGATCGCGCGTTTTATTTCCATAAAGACATTAATGGTTGCCATCGGTCGCCTTGTTCGCGTCATAAGACAAATTGCTGGGAGGACGATTCAGCCACCCCTTTGGAGGAACCTCTTTTACGATCGCACCTGTAGATCAGGTAAGCGACCTTTTAATTATTTTATAATCTTTAAAGAACTTGGTGAAGGTCAATTTATTTTATAAATTCGGGTATCGAGATCTTCACGAAATTCTCTATGAAGAACGTGAGCCATTGCTGAAACATTCGGTTAACCTTGTTTTTTTTTTCTTTTCTTTTAAGAGAAATTCACGTATCGATTCGTGTCTTTGCATACCAATCCTATTTTACTGCACAGTAGCCGCGTGAGAAACGATTATAGAGAAGATAGCTACAGTTTTCTTGATATACCCCGCATACTTGCTGAGCGAAAACAATACTATATCATCTATCATTCGTGCCAATTAATGTGGAGGAAAGGGTAAAAAAAAATCTGAAATAAAATAAATGCTGAAACTGTGTTCCACATGAGAAATGTGGGGCTTAAGTAAATTGTAATTTTTGCATTAAATTGGGTTCTGTAAGAGAGATATTTTTATGGGTGCCGATTAATATTCAATGTGCATTATTACTCTTAAAACACTCAAAATTCTTGGCTCGATCTGTTTAATTGGAAGAGAGTTGTGTGCGCTGCTTTAGAGAGGAGGAGACGTAGAAGAAGAAGGGAGGAAAAAAAATACTAAATTCTTAGACCTTTATCTAAAAGAGACAAGTTTGACGGGTTAAAATTTAACCTTAAACGTTAGGCTTCTAGGTTAGAAAGCAAATGACTAGAAACAGGACCAAACGAATTGATAACAGTTAAAAAAAGATTTATGAATGGTTTAAAAAGTACTTGAAGAAGATATTTTACGTGCGTATACATAAATTTACTTCATTAATTGGTGTAAATATGGAGAATAACTCGTGTAAAATGGATCACGTGATCGAAGGATACTCCCATAGAATATATTTAAAACAAATTTTATCCATACGTTAAACTGGTAAATAAATTTGCTTCGTTTGTGATGTAAATTTGGAGGAAAGTCGGATGATATGTGTTACGCGATGAGCAAATACAGTATGAAAAATTCGATGTGTTATACGTATACACACGTAAATTTACTTAAATGACGTAAACGTGGAGAAAACTTAACAGAACGAGTTACGTGATTGAAAGAATAAATTGAAACAATGAGAAATTCAAGAGAATCTGTAAGATTCTGAATGACCCTTACCGTTTACCAATATTTTGGTGAAGTTTGTGAAGGACAGGTGACAAAAAGACCCATCGAATTTTTAACTATTCACACCCCGATGATTGTGGACAATGAGAAGAGACGGGCATACTCTTTTAGAAGTAGACCTTCCTTTTTTTTTTCTTTTTTTTTTAACCTGCCGAGCGGGAGATGATGAGACAAAAGATCACCGATAAGACAGGATGCCCTCTTGCGGTGATGTGTCACAACAGCATCATCTATCTTTTCTCTCTTGTGCAAACTGTTCGTGGCTGGGGGCGACATCTCTTTGCCAAGAACAATTGAAGTGCTTGTCTTTGATTAAATCAAACACATAGGAAATAAGGGTCACGAGTGCAGTCCCGCAGCTCTTAACTTCTCTTCTACCTGTTGTTTTATTATCGTTGCTACAGAGTCTTTTCGATATTCTTTGATGTATCGATTTATATTTTTTTTTTCCAAAAAAATAAAATAAAATAAAATTTATCCTTTCCGATAGACTCACACAGGAAACTGCATTCAAATGATATTCTAACCGCTCCTTTTTGGGAAAGCATTTTCTATTTAACGAACGGCAAAGTAGAAGGAAAAATACTTTTAAGATAAATATTCATGTATAAACCACCGCTATAATTTATGATTAAGAGAAGCCAGGGGGTATTTTTGGTAGACGCACCTTCAAAAGAGGGGAAGAAAATTACTTTTCGTTGATTTTCCGTTTGTAACTGAATGAAAATTAAGTTTGTTAGTAAAATGCGAACCGAAAAGGAGATTTTTAACTTCCAGGCATACGTCTTTCCCTCGTACAATAGTACTTTAAGGTAAGAAGGGCATGCTTAGAAATATAGCTACCGGGTTATGATTGAATATTAATGTTCTGAAGATATTAATACATGAAATTTAATTAAGTAAGCGGGGGTATTTTACCTCTGTCCATAAATAAAATGGAAGGAAAGCAAACAAACCACTCCCTCGACTCTGTTATAGTGTTTGTTTATGAGAAAGATACTGGTGAAAATTTTCGATAAAACACAATCCCCTAATTATAAACAACGATTTAAAAGCTATCTATAATAATTAAAGTAAGGTCTGAGTGATTCAGATGAAAGATTTTTGCCCGTTTCGAGTGCCGCACTCGAGTACAATATCCTTAAAACAACTCGTTGATGGCTTCGATCTTCTAAAACTTACCGAAAGTGGAAAAAAGAAGAGGGCCATCTAGCGAAAAAAGTTAAAAAGACTCGACTATTTAATGCATCTCCATTGTTATCTACTCTTGCATGAAGAGAGAATGGGTTCTGTGAGCTAGAAAATGTCACTTTTCTGTAGAGACAAAACAGAACTCCCTCAAATGGAGCCGTTCTCCGCACAAGATGTCATTCAAATACCAGCAACCCCAATGGAGCTAGACGGGCGTGCGGTTTGCTATTCCTTTGTAGGTGCCGTTGGGCACCCCTCCCACGCACGTGGCATCATAGGATTTTCCCATCGTCACGTTTCGGTAGTGAATGGAATAATTGGTTCACGTTGTAATTCATTGTCCGGATACATGAAGTAAAAAATAAGGAACGAATTTAACGCCAAAAGCATAAAAAAAAAGTAAAGAACTTAAGTGAAAAAGATGAATAGAAAAATATATTTTTCATTATTCAAACTTTTAGACAATCGTTCGGCCATTTTTCTATTTTGATTAATCGATTTTAAATCATATAATCGATGTATAAAACGATAAAACTGGGAACAATTCATCATCGTCGTAGCTTTCTAGTTTTATCTTTCGCTTCATTATTCATATTTTTAAAACAATTTATAGCAGTTTTTTTCATCAACTTCAATCTGTCTACATCGATTTATAAATTGAAAATTAATCGATTATTCATTCATTTATGCTACAGTTTCACTCCATTTTCATCGATAAACATTCAAAAAATCTATTTTTAATCAAGTATAAACATTTATTTCGATTTTAATCGAATCAGAAATAGATTTATACTATAAAAATCGTGTTATTTTATTAATCGATTCCGCTTACAATCGATTAATAACAATAAATCGACTGTAATAAATCCGAATCGATCATTTTATTATACTGATTTTTGAATCGATCAATAAAATAGAAATCATCATCTGTCTATATATAGGCTATATATACTGTTTAATAAATCTTTTAGAAATCGATTTATTCAAAAATCGATCTTATTAATCGATTTTTGAATCGAATAACAAAGAAATGTGAATACAACGACCAAATCGACAGTTTATACGAGTAAAATGGGTCTAAACGTGTCTAAATTTAGATTATTTTCTAATTATTATTTATATATTGACCTATAAATTGGTTACATTGCATTAAAACAGTTCTATTAATAATTTTATTCTATTTTTGGGGGTTAAAAAGAGGAGAAACTCGGGACGTGCGCGTGAATATATTCATCCGTCTGGCTATAAAAATTAATTAAAATTAATATAAAAAAAATGCAAAATGGAATGAAAACAAGTAAAATTTTGTGAATAACAAAGAAGTTTAACGTTTTTTTAAAGTAAGTGTTGGGTCACGTGTTAAAGGGGGAATACAGGAAAGAAAAATTAAAATAAGGAAAAGAACAACAAAAAAAAAAGAAGAAAAAGATCGATAGTCATTCAAAAATTTCTACCCACCCGGATTTACTAAAAGTTAATTTCGTGCATCCCATTAATAATAAATTAATCCGAAACTTAGTTCCATTAGTTAAGAACACGTGTAAGATGCTGTTACTCATCCGTCAAATCACCGCTAGGGGCAGCTCTATCAATGATATCGAGGAAAAAAAAAATAGCCCAAAAAACAAAATTAAAAAAAAAAACTTAATTAAGACTAAAGCCCGGTAGCTATAATCGGCATTCTATTGTTTTCGGACTTCCAAATTGACGGATTAAGCAGGCGAATTAGATGAAAAGGTCTGTACATGGTGTGTTTAATTTAAGTAAAATCGGTCGTAAGGTCCCGAGGTGGTGCCGAAACATGTCCGAATTGATCTATGATCTCGATTACTAAAATATATAACTCTATTATAAGAAGTTGAAGGCGATCCCATCCATCATTCTGCAAAACCCTTTTTTTTTTTCTTCTACAGGAAAATTTTATAAGATACGTGTTAATATTTCCAAAAAACCTTCCCCCTTCTTCTTCTTAATCTAACTCGGGGGGTTATTTTAGAATCGGCATATTAAAAGACGTAATTAATTATATAAATATTTTCCTTACTCGGCTTTGGTATAGAATTAATTCGCATCGATTCTTCTTCTTGCGAAACGTGTTTTAACTACTTAAATGAAGGGATTCGCTATAAAAAGGGAGGAAGAATTTTGCGTAGAAAGAAGAAAAAAAAAAATGGAGCGATAAGGAGGACAATTGATTTATGATCTGGGACGTGACGAAAGCGTGTTTATGTTTGGATATAACGGGGGGGTGGATTGTTATACAATCGTCGGCTTGGCTTTGCTTGTGTTCGAGTGCACAAGAGGGCTCACAACTAAACAAACAGGCGCTGACAGGGTTATCGTAAAGTTCAGATTTTCCTGTCATCGTTAGCGTTGTAACCCGGTGCCAATCGCGGTACCAAAAACGTTACGAAATTAATTAAAATCCTGTGCAACTAATAAAATACCCCCTTACTTCGAATCCTTTATCGAATTACACTAAGCGACGTCGCTATTGGTTAATTTTGAAACGTTGGAAGTCACGTATAGGCGGAACGTTATACGTAAACACGCTCATTAAAATAAAGGAAGGGGTAGACAATAATGAACAATATCGGTTTAGAAATCAATATTAAAAATATAGGAAACGTGTTGGGTCGGTTGTTATACAATAAACAAGGAAATTCGAGCGCTTGGAAGGTCCTGGATACAAATAATTAGATTCGACAACTGAATATATCCGGTGAAGCAAAGAATGTGATAAATTATGGGTCTTCCCCTTCTAACCAGAAAGATGGGGGAGGAAGGAAAGAGAGAGAGAGAAAAAAAAAAGGGGAATCAGTAATTCCATGCCTTATCTTCCAATCGTCTTGTCGGGCTCCACCTACTAGATCGTTGTGACTGCAGAATTATGAGCATTTCATATCAACCAAGCTGTCACTGTATATCAATTACGGCCCTCCCTGTGGTCGGTCTGCTCGACTACTGCCGGAAATAACGACTTGCAAGAGCCGGAAGTTCTGGGTAATAAATCAGCCACCTGGTGGTCTAATGATGAACTTGTCTGGTGAACACAGCATTGTTCCTTCTCTGGGGGCTATTCCGAAGAATGTAAAAGTGTCGAGTCGAAAGAAATCCGAGATTTTACTACTAGAAAAAAGGGGCTTGTTTCAGAATCTGAATTGTTTGAATGCCTAATTTTTTGTTTTCTAGAATTCGCCTTTCTAGTGTTTCGTTTAAACAGTGGAAGGCCTGTTGATTGTTTTCTATTTACATTAACTCGTTAGAAGGCCTGTCTACAGTGCTTAAAAGAAACAAAAGTAGGCCTTTGTAGTGCTTTCCTTAAGGCCTTTCGATGTTTAAACGAACATCGAAGGCTTGTGCAAAAAATTCGCTTTCTTAGACGTGTTAGAAGGCCTGTGTACGTAATTTAAAGTTGGCCTTGTAGATTTACACAAAATAGCGGCTTAAAGTAGGCCCTTAACTGTTTCTAAACAATATTAGGACTGTTTTTACTTCCATTAAAGCAGACCTTTCAAGATCCTATAGAAGGCCTGGTTTAACCGTAATGAAAGTGGGCCTTCTAGTGTTTAAATTAAACACTGGAAGAGCCACTTTAATATCATTTAAACCATATTTCGGGCCTTCTAATGTGGAAAGGAAAGTGATCTTTATAAAAGGGAAGCTTAAATCCTTTCGGATGACAATTTATATCTAGATTTATGGCTGCTGATTTCTCCCGTTCTCTAGATAAAGGAGCCCTTTAAGATTAGAATAAACTATGTGGCTTGTTATTATTATTGTTATCGCATCTCTTAAATAACTATAATAGGACGTGCAATAAGTTATTTCGTAAGCAAAGAGCAGAACTTGCATCTGATTAGAGGCCATTTGTCATCATTTAAATGCTTACATATGCAAGAATAGGACTATTTTCTCCAATGCTTCAAGGGTATAATAATCACGTCCATATAGGTCTTAATGAAGAAGGATAGGCCTATATATTTTAAGGCCTAATTTGAGATAGTGTAAAAGAAGAAGGGCCTAACAATTGAGTATTTTATAAAGAATTAAACGTGGAGAAAATTGATTTTGTGTGTGTGTGTAACGTAACGGAGGAGGATGTGAACTTTCCAGCGCGTGTTTTTGAAAGGAATTTAATTAAAAACTGTGTAAAATACTTTTTTAAATAAAAATTACAAATTAAAAGGCGAATATTTTAGATTTTGACACGTAAAAACACGATCTATTCTTACAGAAAACTCGGTAAATTAAGTTCCAAGATTGACCATTCCACATGAGAATCTACTGAAAAATAGATTTTATATTCAAAAAACACCTCTAAAAATTAAATTCTATAATATAAATAACCTTTCACACAAGATTTAAAAGAATAAAACGAATTCTTACACAAAATACCAACAATTTTTATTTAAATAAAACCACAAAAAATTGGCAAGTTTTGTTCTGTAAACGGAGCGTAAGAGGCCTTTTAAAATCGAATAAAAAAAAAAAACAAAAAAGAGCAAGGCATAGACGATTTAGACTTGTAATGGGAGCCATTGGCATAGAGTGACAGTTAGAAAAGTAATGTCTAGAAGAACTGGTAACGAAGCGGCAGTCTTTCTACTGGAGTCAGCTATTAATGCTTGTTTATCGTAACCACGTTAGTTAGTTGGCAGTTAAATCAAGTAATGAGGTTATCCGCGGTTTATCTACAGAATTCTTAGTTAAGTAACCTATACAAACGAGCGGGGGGGGAGACGTTTGCAAGGTTATATATAAAGTAGTAGAAAAATCTGGTCTTAACTAAAAAATATCTATAAATAAAGTTTAATGATTTGGCATAGTAAACGAAACCGGAATGGAGCGAAGTCAGATTGATACGAAGGACTCCTAAGATCATTGGAGTGAAGAAAATTCAGCACTTATCATTTAGACATCGATGTCTTTAAAACAAGTATCTCTCTTAAGCCTCCTCCTTATTTATGAGGCTCATTAAAATAGTTGGCAGTGGCAAGTTCCTCTGATTTTAGCAACAATCCGAATTGCACCTTTGCCGAACGTCAAAGGAACCGTGCTTTAAGTGTATAACGAGGCCTCATATTTTCCCCATATGCCACTGAAATATGGGCTTTATAAGGGCGAAGAATTGGGACGAAAATATTTGATTTTTTTTTTTTTCCTGTTTTCTTCCTTCTTGTGTGGAATCTCTTCTGGAGAGGAGCGAGAGCAATCCTGTGTTCGCTCTTCTAAATTTTAAGTTTTAAAATTTAAAAAGAAATAAAAAAAAAAGGAAGAGAAGAAAGGGGTGCAATATGGCGCCACGAATGCTAGCTTAGTTTTAAATATTTATCCAAATCATTTATTTATTCCTCGTCTGTTATCGGTGTTGTAAACCCTGTTTGATGTCAAAAACATTTTGGAGAATAACTGAAGCTGTCAGCACTTAGTCATCTTTGATATTCTTAGTTACGTCTCCACTAGAGACATTAATAATACGAAATTTTAATTTAATTAACGTCATAAAAACTCCCTACAATTAAATATGTGTCAAAATTCGTTTTAATTATCCCTAGTAGATATAAATTTATATAAAGTGGCCGCCACCGAATATGTAATAAAGAAGTTACATCGGTACTCACTTAACGTTAACGTTCGTAAATGTCTTTAACGCTAAAACAATATTACGTCATTCCAGTGCTAAACGATGGGGGGAATCTTAATAAAGGTTAAAGGTCACGATTGAAAATAACCAGCCTTTCGACTGCTTCTGTACTGCAACAGTTAACGGAGATGGTTTGAGAGAAAACAGGCTCGCTGCGAGAACATTTTTCGCGTTTCTTTTTTTGTTATGATCGCTAGTGGGTTTTAGGGGTAAAACCCCTAAACAGCGCCGCCTCATGTCAAAATTCGGAGGTTCTGAAATGTTTAAATTGCCGAAAATAAGTGACATTTGCTTAAAATATGCCCAAATTTTCGTTACGAATTTAGAAGGGTTTAAAGGGGGCTAGCAAGAGTTTAGGGGTAAAGTATCGAAATATAGAACAATAAATTAATTATTTTAGAGATAAAATTATAAACAAAACTACCGAAATTTATAACATTTAAAACGAGCAAAACTTTCCTGAACTTACAATAAGAAAAAAGGGGGTTAACGAATACACGTATAAGGCGATTCCCTAAACGTTTAGGGGGATGCAATTTAGAACAGTTAACAGTAAACATAAGCGTAAATAACACATAAAACAATTTAAATTTGTAGAAAAAAATACGTTAACGACGTTTAGATTATTTTTTTTAAAGGTCGGATTTGTTAACACCCTTATATCTTTAGGTATAATAGAATATAGTGTATATAGATGATAGAAAGTCCCCCCTGGACTTTCCCTTTTTTTTTTATGTACGTCTTCTTTTATCTTCTGGGTTATCGTATTGGTGGAAAAGCGATAAGAAGTGTGGAAATAGGCCTATTTTGGGTAGTTGTATAAAGTGGGCAAGCTTCTTGTCTTATCGATTTTACGATGCTTTTGCTATTTGCCTGACTTCTAAAAGGATGCCATCAAATTGGCGACTTTATCAAAAAAAAAAGAAGAAGCAAGGGAGGAACCCGACATACTCCTGCGGGTTAAGGTGTGGTCGAGATGACAGAAATATAACTTATATAACACCTTTAATGCCCCGATTATTAAAAAATTGCGTTCGTTTATGTCCCTTTATCCCCGTTCTAACTCGTTCGATAATTGTTTCCTCGCGCGCACTTGTTGCTCCGAACACCCCTAGAAACGGGGGATTCTGTAGAAAATCTTCCTACTGTCGAGCTTGGCAGATCTCTAAAGGGTTTTTCACAAAGGGGAAGGTCGTGTGTAGAGGGTTTTCGTAGAAGTATGCTCGTATAATAACCTATACTTTGCCCTCTTTACGGCGCTGTTAACGGGATTGTATACAACGTGAAGACATTCCTATCTTGGTTAGGTGGTATCTACGCTTCCCTATGGGTGTCCTAGTTAAAAGCGTTACAGAACGAGCCGACAGAAGGTCGACCCTGTGTAGCGCCTTTTTTTTTCTTTTAAGGTTCTGTATACTGTAATTCCTTATACTGGAAAATGGCGGACGGTTAGAGGAATCGGTATCAGAAGCCAACCCTCATAATTTTACAAGCAACTTACTTTTAAGTGCTAAAGCTGATTGCATGTGACAGGACGCCAGAGGATCTGTTAAGGGGGCTGTCCTGCTCTTATCTCTTCTGTCTCCTGTTTTTCATTTTCTACCATACAGAACGTTGAAAGTAGAAGGGAAAAATAAAAAAAAAGATAGAAGGGAGGGGGTCTACCTGCGTGGGATTCGAACAAGACATTGCTCAACCGACGACAAATTAATCTTCTTCACTAATTACGAACGAGACGAGTCGGGGGTTTTTAGTAGGAGAAAGTTAAATGTAAATGCAAGATGCTTAATCGTTTTAACGTCCTTATCTCGATTTGTTAGTCCCTCTGGGCTCAGAACGTCACATAAAAGCGTAAAGGGGTGAAATATAGCGCCGTACACACGCTATAACGATGAAGCGAAGTTTAGTGGGTTTTCGTCCACCTTCTTCCCCCCGTTACGTCCCTAAATTTCTTACAGACTTAGACTTATATACAAGCAAGCACACCGTATACAGCGTAGACACGTATAGGGCCATACAGCGTACACTAGAGCCACGCTCGTAAACAAAGCCATATGGATAATGAGAGCATTTATGACGTCATAAGCGCTAGATAATATTTCGGATCGATAATAAAACTCGGAGAATATAAGGTAATGAGTTAGAAGAAGGGAGAAAAAAAAAGAAAAAAGAAAATAACCCTCAAAGTTTTACGAGTGCAAATCTGGTTTGGGACAAATAACACTTTTGGGCAGTCGAGTCACGGCACGTATTTGGCCTAGCACTACGGAATGCGAGGCGGTTGTACTTATAGTGATTTACAATGACAAGATGGCAGCACACAGTAGCTTCTTCCCACGGCAGATGAGGGCGACACCCTCCCCCACCCAACCCATAAACGCAGATGGACGATAAGGGCCAGGTGAAAGCGCACCTTGACTCTAGGGCTACGCTTTTAACTTCAGTATGCCATCGTCGTACCTCTAGCTCTAAACTTTTGGACTCTCCCCCAAGAAAAAACGGGGGTAAAACTACCGTTTGACACGAATAAACTACCAAGTTACTACCAAAAGCCGATTTTAGCGATCAATATAAAACTTGCGTAATATTTTTGTTACTCCGTTTAAGTGTCAATCGTAAAATTTCCACGATTTTTTAGCCACCCGATCGATTTTTATAACTCCATTTTACGGCTTAAATTCTTTATTAAATCTGATTTTAACCACTTTTTCGGATTTAAATTCTACGGAGCCGAATGTTTAATTCGCCAGCCTAAAAATAAATTCGCTAATCCAGCCTGTCTGTCTGACCGGCGGCCCATTTTAGCCGCATAAATCCTGTAAATTAACTTGAATTTTTGGGTTTTTTTTGGCTATATTATGTATTTTAGTTGATAAATTTTGAATGTCCAACCTACAAATTAAATCCGGAAGACTTTTTGTTCGTTTTAGTGACTTCTCCTAGATTATTACCTCCAAAATTTACAAGTTTGGAGGTAAATTTCTATACAAGACCTTTAAATTGGTCAGTACGCACGCGACTTTCATCCCAATTGTCTCAATTTGAGGTGTAATTTAATGTACAAATCTACAACCCGTCCCGGTATATAACTCGTGACATCCCAAGAGCCCCTTAATGGTAACCGAGGGAATTTAAAACTTATGTGAGTCACGTGTTACGCGAGCTATGTTTAGCTCGTGCGATGATTTTCTGCGTTGTTTGGTATGGTCATCGGTAAGTCACGTAACAGATTACGTTTCCATACGTCACGTCACTCATTTACAGTAGTAATCACGCGTGACGTTAACGATCTCGGGAACATTTTGCCGACGTAACAGAATTCGAACCGATCACGTGATTACGGAGATTGACTCGTCACGTGTTCGGAGCGGCGGATCACGTGACGTGTCCGTAAACGTTAACTGCGGGTGGGGAGACAATGCGTTATTTCGAGGAATCCTTCTTCTTTTTTTTTTAATGTATTTCTTGAGTCTTGGATGAAAGTTTTTGTGACAAAAACAATAGATTTACAGCACAAAGGTCATAGCTATGGCTTAATTAGAAGATACAATAGCTATTGAATGTTGGCGGCGCTTTTGTCAGTCTGGCTACACAACAAAAGCATTGTTTTAATTTTCCGTCCCTTCTTCAGCCCCGTCGCCGCCTTTTATACCCACCCAGGTGGTTTATGTCGTTATGTCACGGGATGAGCGCTTAGAAAAGCGTTGCTGCTTACCTCTCTACCGTCCCAGATAAAGTGTAATTGTTTTTTCTCCTCTCCAGGACCCACTCCGATGGGCTCCAACTAGAGCTTAGTACACGCTGTCGTGAGCCTGTAGGCATCGTACGCCTACGTACTACAGAGCCTAACGGGCGTAACACCGTAACAAAGTTCGGAAAGTGCAAGGCTAGCGAAAATCTAAACCGGCGAATTTGCGTTACGATGGAGAGAAGAGAGAGTTAATTACGACACTGTGTCACCTCCTGTCACGAATTGTTGTAAAATGTAGGCACTTCAGTAAGGTCACGTGGAACGACGCGCTCGTGATCACGTTACGCTTGCAGTTTGTGATTTTAACACGAGATTTTTCGACTAGTTTCAGTTGATTCTAGCGGACGGGCAAGCGAACGTGCCCATCGGAATCGAAAGTTTCGCATCTAATTAGCGATATCGATGCGTGCGGAAAAGTGTTTTTGCTTTATCGCCTCTCGAAGACATTCCAAAAATCTCTCGATCGTTTCGTTCTCGGTAATTCGACGTCATACGTGACCAAGATTCGAAAGATACCCGGAAAAACTTCCGCTTATTAAGAAAAAAATGGAGAAAATTCAACCAATAGCTTCGATATAACGCTTTAAGCCGTTCGCATCGCGTGACTGAAGCGTCGCCAAGCGCGACAGTGACGACGACGGTGCCAAACGATTGAATTTCGCGAATCGCCGAACAAACATCGAAACCTTACGAAACCGGTGTTCGTGTAACGGTCACGCGACACGATTTCCGCATCGCAACCCTTCCGAGAATATAAGTCGGAGCGGAAAAAGCACTAAAAACCTAGTTACGTGACACGCAGAGGGCGAAATTTACGTGTTTACGTATTACAATAGTGACGTTTCACACAACACATGCAAAAAAATCGCCTTTTGTGCGACGCGAATGAGTATTAGTGTTACTTAGATCCTCTCGCGCGACGTAAGCGAGCAGTCGCGTAATCTCGGGCAAGCTGTGCGAATAGTCACTTCATTTACATATTCCCAGGCGTACCGAGCAGTTACGTGATTAAATACTAAGACACAACGCGATAGATATCTTTCGTGCGGACAGTCACGTGATTCGCACCTTGGCATAGCGGTCATGTGATTGCTCGAGGGTTCGAACCCGCGACGCGAGAAGAAACGTAGCATTATTCGCGCACGAAATCGCGCGAACAATGCAACATTCCTTTCCCGGCGCGTCACGAGATCGTTCTCGTGTGACGTTTTTTTTTACGTAAAGGAAATCACGTGACGCGAAAAAAATGGCGCCGGCTAATGCAAAATTATCGAAGAGGGGCGAAGGAAAAAAGAAGAAGAAGAAGAATGAAGATAATTTAATTAAGATATCTAAGTTTAGGGGGGAAATATATAGTAAAAAAAACAGGAACAGGATTTAGAAAGGGAGATTCTTTTTCCTTACGTTTTTTTAAAAAAAAAATAAGAAGAGAATTTGTGGAAACGCCGTGTAGAGATATTATTATATTGCAGATTTTTGTATCCAGACATGGACTTTCACTTCCAAATGCAACAGAAAACATTTTTCTTTTCTTCTCGACTTCCATTAAATGGAGGATCCATTTGTAAGAGAGTCAAGCTAATGGATGAGCCAGATGGAATCAAACTTTCTTTCTCTGAATGGAATATGCTTTTAACTACGTTACGTTCACTAGAAAACTTTCGGGGATGAGACGTTGCTTCTGTCTTCTCCTTGTCTACAAAGTGTGCCGTCCTATCACGTGATCTATCACGCTCTTTACGCTAAAAAAAAAGAGTGTGGGGTTAGAGCTTGTCACGCGCCCTTTACTTTCTCCCCCCTCTCTTCTGCAGAGGCCAATGGCTCTTAATGTCCGCAGCCAGAACATAACGCGTGATTAACACCTGCAACGAAATTTTCAACGCCCGTTAACTGAGATGACGTAGAGCGGAACGTGACTGTTTATGCAAATTGGATTGCGCGATCGGAGCCGAATTTTGGAAATTTGTTTAAGTGACGTGTCGTAAGAGGGCCTGACATAAAGAGGAAGCGTTACGAAGACGGTGTTAAAATTTATCACGTGACTGTAGCGTCAAGTGACATTTGTATAGAGTGACGGTGCGTGAAGCAGAAAGAGGTGAAAGTAACTATAACGGTAAATTAGGCTGTAAGGTAGAACACAAGCCGAATTAATCACGTGATAAGATAAAAGGGTACAAATCACGTGATAGATTATAATAGTAAGATGCACAGACTCTACTACGCCAGGTGGATGAAAGTGTACGGCAAAGAAATGCCATCACGACACACCATTTCCTTCCAGAAAAAAAGTTAAAAAAAACACGGATCGGGTGATTGACACTTTAATAATATAGGCAATAAACGCGGCTATACTAATATTTATAGTGGAGTAGCACACAAGAGGGACTAAGCCCAGAACGGGATGCGGCACGTAAGTAGATTAAAGTATTAGGTCAATGGCGTTCTCACAACTTCACGACGCTAATCAGGAGTAATTATTAATCTCCTGTCAATCGTTGTACTTAATCTGGATGTCAAGTTAGATTATTGGACGGATTAAGGATCAAAGTGGAAGCAGTACAGATCACGTGCTACTCTCTTACCCCGCATGGTTTACGTTGCTATGGCCAACTATAACTGATACTATAGCATTTCTACTGATACGATTATCCTCCCGCGCTTCAGTTGACACAAGTAAATTTCTAACAACAGCTCGAGCAGAATAGAATAAAGACGTTTACCGATGTTCCGACGCTTTCGCAAATTTATTTTTATCCCCTTTAATGTTACGACGTTTCCTCCTTTCGCTCTATCAAGTGTTACAAAGTTTTAAGGATCTTAAAACTTTATCGTAATTGTTAAACAATATTGGCGCAAAGTCACGTGTTAACTTCAGGGGGGAGGGAAGGTTACGGATGTTTAACACGTTTCCACTTCGATTCGACGTTTCGCCTAGGAGAAAACGTTAACAATTTAAAGGATTTTGACTGTAACGCGTAACGGGCCCTTCCCTCCCGCCAAATGTTATTTATATGCATGCTTAAGGGAGTGGGCTAATGACCACGCGTTGATTTCTTCATAAAATGTGTAAGGCCTGCGTATAAATTTACACGAAATAGGCCTACTTTTTATTGATTTGTTTTTTGAAACCGTGTCCTGTTTTATAATTGTGGCGTAGTAAACACTAGTATTGTGTTTTATTCCAAAGACACATGGTAAATTTTCCATCACATTCCTTTATTAGTTGAGTTGATTTTGATGGAATTTGATGGAAACTTGCCATGTGTCTTTGGAATAAAACACAATACTAGTGTTTACTACGCCACAACTACTTTTTATTGTTAAATGTAGCCCTATAGGCAAGCCTGGAATTTACACCCTGGAATGAAAATTTTCTCGAAAATTAAGCCCTATAAAGTTATCTTTGAATATAAATATTTGTTTATTTTCGATCCGTAAGGTAATATTAAGGCCTCTTACGTTTATTATAATTAAATTACGCGTGAAAGTCTTGATGCAGAAGATGAAAAGAACCCTTTCTCCATCAATAGTAAAAATTAAAAGGACCTTTAGTTGTAGTTTCAGCACCAGGCCCTAAAGTTTACATTGCTCAGTCCCGGAATGATGATAAAGATATGTCCCTATTGATAGGGTAACAACAGATATACAAATTCCCATTCGTCATTAACTTAACCTTTAACCTTTAGAATCTACATTCGGGATTATCGCCTTAACCTATGGTTAACCTTAAGATTATATTAATTTTTGAGTCTTAACTTCAAATTTCTTTAATGGAACGATTAAAATACATGAATTAGTCGACGGGGAAGAGGATTATTTATACATGAGACCAATTTCTAGCTCCGGTTCCTGTGCACACGTCTAGGAGTTAATCTGCTCTCGTGCTCCACCTAATTGGTTATCACGCCAAGCACGTGTTGGGATTTGTAGCGGATCGGGCAATTCTCATTGATGATAAAAAAAAAAGAGAAGTTAAGCTACTCAATTTGCTAGCTCACCCCCCCTGGAAACATAAGGTTAGCCAATTTTTTGGTTTCGGTAGGCCTAAATGACTCACTTCAAGTCTAATCCGCGCTGCAGATTTATCCGGATTGATGTGGAAAATAACATACACTACCTCGAAAAGTTTATAATTTATGAATTTTTAATATTTTAGGCAATTAAATGTCCCAAATAGAATAAATATGGCGCATTTTGATGTTACCAATTAAGCTTCGTAAGGTTCTCAACAGATGGCAGTAAAGTATAAACGATTTAAAATTTCAAAATTCGTCGAGAGTACGACAGAAATTTGGGCGGAAAATATGTAGAATTTATAAATAAATTATAAAAATTGTATAAAATACAATAAAACACGTTATAATTTCTCGAATTTTACAGTTTTTTCCTTAAAAAAATCGCTTAATTTTTTAAATAATTAAGCACAAAGTATAGCGCATTTTTCGCCCAAATTGGAGACAAAGCAAATGAGTTATTGATGGAAAAAATAAAAAATAAAAAAATAAAGTATTATTCATCAATAACCGAGTCGGCAGATAACAATCTATCAATTGCATGTAATTATATAAGTCGGAACACAAGAGCGCGAAAGAACAGTGTTTAATTAAAACTTATTCATCTTACAACATAGAAGTCAATGAAGAAAGGGAGAACGAAGAAGAAAAAAAAAACAATGTCTCTGGTAGAGAATTACGTGGGAAAGATCAAAGGTCATAGCACGTCGGAACGCCACTTGCGATGAGATACTAGGAAAAAAAATACTCAGGTGTGTCTAACAATGACACAGAGATATGCAAAAGATATCATTCCGAATAGGCCCCAAAATATAATGTTCACCCCTCTAAACACGCTGTGATTTATCAGTTGTGTACCTCTCTGGCACGCTCTCGTCGGTGTATCTCTTTATAGAAATTAAGTAAAAATTAATTTAGAATACGTCTCGATTGGATGATGATCATACATTTAAGACGTGCCCTACGCGCTTGGTGTTTAATGTTTAAGTGGTAGGACTTAAAAGTACCTTCAGAATTTTCACTTGAATCTTCATCTTTTGAAGCGCCAATTAAATAAAAATTTATTAAAACATATGTAATTTGTGTTGGAAATAGTAATTCCCAGTGTAATTTTTTTCATTTTTCACTTGTTTTTTTACTGTTTTAAGTATAGATATATTCGAATTTGAACCCGCAAGATGTCAAAAATAATTGTGGAAACCATAGATTGTGCAGTGAAGCGCATGTTAACAAGGGGGTGAATTGGGATCCGGGCCTCACTCTTCTCTGAAAGTCATAAAAACGAGAATAAAACAAATAAAAATGAATAATTTTACGAAAATAAACTTCAATTACTGCATAAAAGACGAAGTTTTGAGAGTTTCGGAGCCATATTACCCCGTATCTGTCCGGTGTTTAGCCAAGTTAAAGTATATTGTGCCAACACATATTGGCCATTTTACCCTGGCGGCATCTTTTCCTCACTCTCATGCAAGCTAAATATTAATATCAGTGTATTAATTTACCAGTAGCCTAATATTTTATCACATTATCTATATTTACAATTAAATCTATGGGGTGTCTTTAAAAAAAATTAAAAAATGAATACTTTTTAAATAGGCCGCACTTAAAAATAAGATCATTAAATATGTAGGCGGCGAACTCATTGGTTAAATGGCAACATTCGTGTTTGCAATATCAGATACGCAGTCCTATATATTCTATATTTTTTTTCTTAATAAAGATCTAGAGCGGTTAAGTTAGAAGAAGAAAGTAATTGGCGAGTGTTGAATATTAAAGCGGCTTTTTTTTTATTTAAAAAAAAAAGAAGTTGTGTCTCTTCTCCATTATTACACACACAAAGCACGTTTGGTATTTTAGAAAGTCGAGCTACTGTCGCTCGTCAAGAGCCTGTTTCTTCTTATTTCCCACGAATGTTACTTGATTTTCTAGTCACGTACCCATTGTTTTCGGCCTAGCGCGAAAAAATGACGGGAGACCACGGAAGATAGGACCAACTCTCACTGTCTCGTACGGGCGACGTTTGCCTACTAGGGTGACAGTTCTCGCCACCTTTCCCATTCTTCTCTTGACCCTACGACCTCCGGCTTTTTTTGAATATTTTTTTTTATAAGAATCTTCTCCTTTTTTACTTTCTCTAAAAATATTTTTTGCAATTAAAACAGTGTTTTACTTTAAATATATATATATATATATATATGTATATTTTTATCTCTTATCTGAAGGCATCAATGCTAACACAATGGCCGACATGTCACCTTAAATTGGGTGATTACACGTGATTTAATAGAGAAATCGTTTTGATTTACTTTCTTACCGATTAATTTATTAAATTGATAAAATATTTTAGGATTAAAACTGATTAAATATAAGACAATCTTACTGGCAAGAGACATTTTGGCCCTTTCGCATTCTTGTGTTAACCGCGCATGGAGTAACCGAATCTGTACAACGTCCGTAGCTAATGTTAAGAATCGTTGTCTGCCATGACTAGCGATGAAATACTATGTCTTTAGTGTTACTATGTCCGACTGGCTGTTGGTCCCTCTCACTGGGTGGTCCATCACCCACGCACACAAAACAACGACATGTAACTTAACAGTTTATCTTCATTTGATACCTTCTCCGACTTGACGTCATCAGTCATTCTTTTCTATAACGTTTCACGCTTGTCATTATGCCTTTACCGAAAATGTCGGGTGTAAATTTGCCATCGCACATCTTCCCCGAATTATTCGGGAAATTCGGATAGATTCCTCGTGGAATTTTAGCGCCGGACACTTTAACTAAGCGTATGTAAAACCGAATTGTAGGCCTCTAAGATAAGCAGCTGGTTGGTCGGGTTGATAGATCGACCCACTTAGACCCGCCCCTTATTTAGGTTAAATTTTCTTCATGATTGATTACGACAAAAATCTACTAATTAGTCTAAATTACGACCGATTTTCGGATGGCCAAAATTAGGTCTTTCTCTTGTTTTAAGTAAGACTTTTTTTATTTTTTTCAGGGGAAGAAACTCGAATTACTTTTAGTCATATTGTTTTAAGACCCATAAGGGAACGTTCCAATAATTCCGTCACGGAAGGAGCTAACCGAAATGCTAGTGTAAGATGGCCTTCGAGACGGAAAAAAGTCCTTAAACGTCTCGGAACAGACAGTTCACATTCCAACACGAAGATAACGAGGTACATCTCTTACTCATATTACTACACCCATACCGGACTTTTGCGTGAAGGGGGGGTTTGCGCAGCTTCAAACTGGTAGAAGGACCTCATTTAACGATACATTAAGCCGGAGGTATGTCGGTACACTTTCTAGCCTAAGCCTATCTTACCAACGAATCGAACTTTGGCATGTGGGCCTAGGCCTTCCTTACTATAAAGGGCATTCCTGCCGGCTTAAGTTTAACGTTCCGCTTTTTAATGAATTTAATTTTTTTTTTATTTTTTACCCACGTCGAAAGGCATACAGCGGACTTTAAATTTTAAAATATTTCTCACAATTTTCTATTTTAACGAGGCATGGTCTTAGCGAGTGTGTTCAATTTTCTACGTTCGAAATGGCTGAAGAACATAAATATTTTTTAATTTTTATTATTTTTATAAATTGAATAATAATTAATAATATATTTTTAAGTCTATAACTTATCCTAGTTAAAGTGTTTCCCCTGCAATAAACACTTCTCCTTCTTCCATCTTAGTATAGCGTGAAAACATCATTCAAACTCGGTTTTCTAATCTTATCTCGGAACATAACGAGCCTTCTTAATTGCTGTTTGTGAGCAACTAATTGGCTCAGACTCTTCTTGGCTCTTGGAATCAAACTGGGATACAATAATACGTTGTTCTTACAACGATCCTTACTCTATTTCCACGCCAAACTTCTAGATAAACATCACTAGAAATGCACGCGATACGCATCTCCTCCCCCCCTTGGGGAGCATTTAAAAACTACACTCGAAATTCTCTCGAACAATTTAAGACGATGAGTGATTTAATGACGTCAGATTCCTTTTATTCCGTCCCTTAAAAACTTTTATTAATTTCCACGTTTTTAAATATAAACCAAAGTGTTTTTATATATATACCAAACTGGAAGAGGAAAGAAAAAAAAGAGGGAAAGAATTTTTATTCTTTAGACTAGAGGAAAAACGGAATCTTATCGATTTCCTCAGGAAGGAAATAGGAAAGAGAGAGAATAAGAAAGAAAAAAAGAAAGAAAGAAAAAATCGTTCGACGTTCCCACTGGAAAAAAGTAAGTCCACACAACATAGACCATTAGTGATAATTGAATGGGGGACGTCTTAGTAGAAAGTCCGAACAGCCAATACCGTTGTTCTCTAGGACAGCGATCGCAGAAGAGAAGGAAAGACAGAAAGAGAAAGCACAGCATCTCACCCTATAATGATCTGCCCCAGGATAAAGTTACTGCAGACCCTTACAGAACGCTAACAAACGGACATTTTCTACCCCCGGAAACTGGTCGTCTTTGGTATGTTATATCGATTGAGCTTTAACAAGCAAGTCGGACGGATTGTTACAGGCTTCACGACACTCACATCTTGCGGTAGTGGGGGGAGGGCAAGGGGGTATGTAACGTCGCCCTGCCTTTCTCGGAAGATTCTTGTCTTCCTTTCTCCGTCTTGACCTAAACGATTCGGTGGCAAGTCTTCTTTTCTTTTGTAACAGGTTAAAAAATGGTTAAAAGCAACCAGAAAAAAGATTTTTTAAAATATTTCCACTGCGTGTTTTGCCTGTAAAATTTAATATCTCGATACGTTTTTAAATTTTGCCACCCACACGTTTCATTGGATAATTTTAAATAACGTCATTTTTATTTGTTTAAATTTAAATTTTTAAAACCGACGCGTTTGATTGGTCGATTTTAAATTTGAAATTGAAGAATACATGCGCAGTTAAACGGAATTGAAAATTTTAAATTGAAAATATATTTGAGTGAGGCGTTTTACGAAATTTAAATTTTTGAAATGCACACGTTTGATTGGCTAAATTGAAAATCGGTTAGAAACGAATGCATTTGATTGGTTAAATAAAAAAAGGATGAAATTACATCATTACTTGTTTTAATTTCCCGTAACAGAAGGCTTATTTCTGATTTAAAAAAGTTCTAAAACGTAAACAGATGTTTCTTGAATAAGAAGTAATAGGCACATAATATATAAGTTGTCCGCTAATGATTTAGTCGTTTAAGACTCCTATTACAAACCCGAAACCAGATAAGAGAACATATGGACGATTTATTGTAGTCCATCAAATACATTTGGGACTCAAAGAAGTCGCAGGGTGCTCCAGGTATCGTATTCCATACAAATCGATGTGAAGTCAGTAATACCTTATTAATGGTTACACTATCAACCGGACCTTAGTGGCACTCATTAAACCTTACCCTACCTGCGTCCCTATTTATAATTAACCGACTCGGGGACCTCTAGCGGCTGAAACACGATCTGGATCTCCTATTGAGCGACCATATGTCGCCTGAGGACTACCGGCTTCTTTGCCTGACAATGGAAAGAGCGTCCACGTGACTACAATATGGGAGAACGTGCTGTTAGTAAAAGGCGATAGTTCCGTTCGGCTAATGGTCGCTTCCGACTATTGTTGCTTTGTGGTTGGGCTACAATGATTGGGTGTGCAAAGCATATGGCGCTCACCTAACTGGGATTGCTATCGGAAGTGATCGATCATTCGGCTTACTTCCTACGTTAATCTGGTCTCGGGAGTCTTTCGTTATTGGCCGTATGTGTGTTTATCGTTTGACCTTGTCAGTCAATCGTAAACGGAAGTTTTAATCCCATCGACAGAATTCATAAACGCAGGTGGAATCGTATCGAACACAATAGGATAGTTGACACTTGATCAATATTGTGTACATCGGACCGGTGCTAAATTCAAGTTTGCCGCTTGATTAATGATGCGTTTGATAGTTTTTTATTACGTTGTACGATTTTTCCAATCGGTCTTTACCCATTTACATACGTACAGTACATAACACGAAGAGTGAGTATTCCATTTGAGAGAATACTAGACCCTTGCACCGATTGATAGAAATTCCTGTTTTCAAACTTAAAATAAAACGCTATTGTGTATTAGCCGGAAAATAATTTACATTTTTGTTTCCCAAAATTCGTGAGACACGCAACCATAGTCGTTGTCTTGTCATGAATAAGGGGTAGTTACCGCACATAACACCCAGGAGTCAGAGAGGCACCAGAAGTAGGAATTTATAGTCTCTAGTGCCACCGCTAGGGGCCGCTAAATCAGTCGGCTGTCACGTGGCTACAAGTCGTTACATGGCGTCTGGCGGAGCCCTTGGCTGAGATACAAAAAGGCATTTGCCACCGAATGCCCGATTACCGCCAGGGTAGCCTTCGCTTATTCACCATAAAAATTCACTTTTATGGCTCTAAATACGTCATTTTTCCCACGCATAAACAGTAAGAAACCGTGTTAAAGAAAAACAATCCCTTGCAAAAATACAATACAGCAAGGTGTAGATTATTGAATTAAGGATCCAAACACGTATCGATCAAGCATGAAAATGTCTTAATATCTTGTCGTTCTCTGTCTCTCTTTCAATGTCTCCGTCCGCCTTATGTATATTCATTTGTAACTCTAGTCCAAACATCAAGAGGCTCCCACCCTTAGGGGGCCTCTGCACAATTACTTACAACCCGGTACTGGTTTTAAATCAACTTCTTACATTTAATCAGATAAACAACATCAAAAAATTCCTTTGCATATCTCTTATGGGTGAAGCAGAGATAGTAGTAGAACTTTCGGGTTTTATCGTCGTCCATTTATATATATAGGCCTATATATATATATATTCATGGTGTCTCGTCTAGAAGACATCTTGCTGCCCTCAAAAAAGTATACATCAGATAATTTCGGCGTGCTTAAACTTTATCATTATCAATAAACGTTTCGGGTCCCCCCGTGTATTAATTTAGTAGCAGATGAGGTAGAAGATAACGGGTTGGTAATCACATCCCTTGCTCAATTTGCAGATCTAAATGTAGATTCGTCTCACTAAGTGACAATTAATAGACTTGTCTATGGATAATTTAACGAACATTCCCAAAGATGTGTATCTTAATTTTAATTAATTATCGCAGATTGTGATGAATTTGTCGGCAAATGGCATGAATATAGTAGCAATTCCGAGCGTTTTACTCGTTGTACTTTCAATTATTCTTTAAATATTTCTTGTATTTTGAATAATTATCTTTAAATATTTCTCATATTTTAAAGAAAGTTGCCCTTTTTTTAGTGTTTTTTTTTTTCCTTCCTGAATCTGCTTTTAATAATTCAACAGATTCAATTTTTATCCTGGGGCTATTGATGAAGAGCTGTTGGAGAATATATAATTTCTTCAATAATTACTTTCTTTGAATTGATTTTCATAATAATTATCATAAATAAACTATACTTGGAAGAAAATAAAAGAAAATTTACAATGATAATGAATATAATTCAACGTCTAAACTAAAATCTAAGTCGCTGTTTCGAGGAGGGAACCATGAATCCTTCTTGAAAATTGATCTAATTAAAGTTCCACGAGACGGGATCAATTCTTCTTCGATATCTTTTGTCAGATAACACAAAATAAAAGAAAATACATCCTAATCTAAGATATTTACGTGCCAGACGGATATAAATGCAGCTCTATTGAGTTAAAAGGATGGGAGAAAGAAGAAGAAGAAGAAAAAGAAAAACCATTTGGTCAAAGGATTATATATGGTTATTATACTTGCCAATCACTTGCTACATCAAGCATGTCATGACTTGACTTTTAAATCCGTTTTTGATTGGTCAATTTCTAGAAGAAACCATCTATTGATCTGACATAACAGGATCCAATAAAGATTAGACAGAATCTAAAGAGCATTTAGATCTTTAGAGAGGTTACAGGTGGACCCGGTCCACATACGTTGAATGCCAAACAGATCAATGGGTGCATTCTGTAGAAGAATCTAATTTTTGAAATCTCTTATGCTTTTTAAAACCATTTTAATAGCGATAGGAACCAGTAAATTTGATAAATTTCATAATGTTTTTATTAATGGGAGAGTGGAAACAAGAATTGGAGGGCCTTCAGAGGAGCTCCAATTATGAAATCAGACTTTAATTCTTAGAAGAGACCTTATTAATTTAGTTTAGTAGGAGGAGATTCGAGGGCCTACAGTTCAGATCAGAGGACTTATAACACTTGTACAAGGACCTGAATATTAACACTATCATTTATAAATTAATACAGTTGAACTTGTATACCCCAAAGGATAGATTTAAAGCTTATCTTTAAGCTTTTTTATTTCAACATTAATTTTACTGTTTTTTAATCTTAATCCACGATCTCAGATGATTGTGGGATTGTGAAAAACCTTCCCGCAAATAGCGATTACAAATTCAATTCTACTGGGCGATTTTTTTACTGTTTTTAAGTTCACACGACACGTCATTCATACGAATGAGGAATGACAGTGGCTATTCAAGACTCCTTTTTTTTCCCCTTCTTCTTCTCTCTTCTCTCTGTGTTAAGATAAAGATCACAGAAGAACCGGTTCAATCATCCATTTCCTTCTTAAAAAGAAGGGGGGATCGAATATCATTTACTATTGATAGTCTATAGACATATGAAACATGAGAATGACTTCATTTGAGTGTGCGAGTTATATATTCAGACAAGTGAAACAACACGTGCTTAAACTCGACCCCCCGTAATTTTTCGTCCCCGTTATCGTGACACCGTCTATTTTCCGCGCATTTTCTCAGGCGACGAACCATTACTAATCTGCAAAGTAGTCACCCACTTTAAATGGGTTTTTGCCACTATTATTTTCTAATTGGAACAATATATAACTGCAGAATGTACTCTATAAAGACTTTAAAACACGGGGAGGGAAAAAAATATATTTATATATTATGCTTCGGGATACAGAGGCATCCTTCTTTCTCAGGGATGCTTCATTGCACAACACTGGCAGAGAAGACCTGGTTTCCCCTTTTTTTTCCTTCTGTTTCCTTTCCTTTTTTCCATTGTCACAAGTGGTAAAGATTATTTGTATATCCTTTTGTAATAAATAAACAAGAGAAAATATTCAAAAGTCCAAATGAATCTTTCATAAAATAATTTATTACTATTATTTTATTATTGTGATTATAGTGTCACACTAAATCTTATATAACAGGAAGTTGGGGGGTGGGGAAAGAATTGCACCTGCTCGAATCACACAGGTGCATTCTACACACTTTTCATACTACGTCAGTAATTTATATGGCATGAAATATTTTATACACAGTATATTTACATGAAAATCCGTAGAGTTGTGTTACATTCCCATAGTGTAAAGTCTTGTAAGTCAATCGTAGTAATTTACACCCTGTTTAAATCATATACAAGGTAGCCCAAAAATCAGTTAACCAAAAAATAAATTGGCGCTTTATTCAAGTTCTCGATGTTGTTGGAAAGTGTAAACAGGGCATATAAAAGAAAACGCAGTTAACTGATTTTTAGTCCACCCTGTACACAAAAATTCTTAATTTTAATAGAATATTTCGTGTTTTATACCACTTATACAATTACTATTGAATTTACAGAGAATACTATTGTTATTCTCTGTGCATACAAATATTCTATACTGTCCTATGTATATCCTTGATATTAAATTCTCTAATTATATCTTGTACGTGAAATTACTTGAAGAAACACGTGAGAAATTCTATATTTTATCTCTCTAAACAACAGCGATTAATCTATGTGAAAAATAAATTAATTAAACTACATTTTACATCTCTTCTAGAACGTATATTACTCGCAATGTCTCATATTCTTATCTAAAATCAAATCATCTTTCATAATAGCCTATATATTATAAGGAATTAAGAATAAAATCCCTTATATGTGACATTCTTTTCATACAAATCCGAAGGACTTTCGGATCACTATTGTAAATGAAGACATTTTTAAGTGTTAAAAAAAATCGATCTCATATTTATAGGGAGCCAGATCGAACCTCAGATAAGGGTTTTCAATATCAAAAAACTCGTGTTACGTTACCACATTATTGTTTCAGCCGTTTATTCAGGTGTGAATGGGCTAGAGTTGTAGAACAATCATCCCGCCCTTTCAGTCACAGCAGACGTATGCTCGTCTCCACAGGACATCCCGTCGGTCCTGCATTTCCCACGGTTACAAACTTCGCTTCTCCCTCTACCATCACGTCTCGCAGATTCACTCGATATAACGCCGATTACGTCACACTTGCGTGGAAGGAAAAACAGCGCGACAAAATGATTTATAAGTTAAATTTTATAAATCCTAACATAAATATTTAATTACTCTTAATAACGATTGTAAACTTAGATAAAACTTTAAAAAAAAAGAAAAAACTTTCTCATACACAGACCCCGATAGAGCGACGGGGGGTGTAGCAGCGACACCTCGAGTCACGTGCCACGTTTCCGGTTGCTCGGCAACGTACTACAGTTGTTTACTGACGTCACGATTTTTGAATTCGAAAAAAACGGTCGAATATATTTTTAATTCTCGTTACTTATTAATTCTTTCTTTCTTTTTTTTTTATTGTATATAAATGCCGATTGTGATTATAAGTTACGTTAGCATTGTAGCGTATCTGGCTCACGTAGCAGACGAGAATTAAGGCCCGACTTTTACTATTGTTTTCGTAGTATAGTGTATCGGTCATTCCACTTTCTTTTCGTCGCATAACCCTCCCTAACATTGCGCTTCTTGACATAAGAAATGCACGCAACAAGCGTTCCGTTTCGTTGCCCAATCCCCCTCTTTTGATGCATGGCTGATTTCAGGGATCGCGAAAGGGCGTATGTCTTCAAAGACGAGATATGTACATACCAGAGGTCAAGGTTCGATAGGTCAAGTTTCTCTTTCGATTATTCTACGTTTCTACCAACCAAATCGTCGTTTCTATCGTGTGAACCCCTCCTGGTTGCTTCAGGTAGACGCAAAGGAACTGACGCAACGCGTTCGCTACGGGAGTTGCATTTCTACGAAATGAAATTACCACCCACCGATCTGTTTTTCGAGAAACTTGTGAAACGTGGGATCTTTCGCAGGAAGCCGCCATCTTTCTTTCTTTCTTTTTTCTTTTTTTGAATATATAACGAAACCCGTCATTGGTCGGTCTCGAAAACGATTCGTATCTATACCAGAGACCCCACACAAACGATAAATTTGCCTAGGGTAACAATTAACAGCGTTAAATATCTAGCAAATCAGTATTACTACAAAAGGAGGGCCCCCGGGGCGACCTACCTCACACGTATATATAGTAAAGAGGCCCAAAATTAGGAACAAAAACATTGCAAAAATCAAGGCCGCTAGCTTACTAGTTCTTTCTCTTTCCCCTTCTTATTATATTTTTTTTATTTTAATGAATAAAGAATGAAGAATATGAGTCACTAATTTAGTGTAGAAATCTTTCTTTCCGGCTATTGTGTTATTTTTCTATAAATATATATATATAAGTTTATATTTTGTAGGTAAAGTAGGAGTAGGAATTTGTATGATGGAAGCATTCCCACGTCCCTACCACGCGTTTAGTTCTATATATACGCGTATATAAAGAAAAAATAAATAAAAAAAAATACATATTCTCACCAAAAAACTGCACTCCAAAGACACCCAACTCGTTTGATTGTCATTATACTTTTTAAACCAAAGAGTTTGTCTATAATAACACTCCACATTATTGTAATTATCCACTTTATTGTACGCCAAACAGATGAAGGATTACTTAAGGTCAAATGACTATCCGGAGGTGAATTTTAAAGAGGGTATTTGAACTGTTGTAGCCACCTGATGAATCCCCCCTTGCGTTGCTACCGTGTAGAAGCCCCGAGCTTTCACACCCCTCCTTGTAAGGGGGGTTTAATTTATTTTGTTAATCAGTATCGCATGATTTTATTTTTTTACCCTTCTTACTGCTCTTCCCTACGTTTTTCGTGTCGTTTTATGCACTTTTTAATTCGAAATTTGTTGGAAAATAGGGAATTAGGGAATAATTCTCATTAATTGTGACGTAGATTAACTGTATGAGTCTTAGAAAGGCACACGTTTTTATGAAAAAACACCCATGCAAAATTCGATTTTTCCAACTATTTTGCGAGATTTATTTTACCTTCCGAGTTTAGTTTATGTTAAACTCTTGCAATATGATTTTAATTAATAATAAAATTTGATAATTTTCAAGGATAATTTAAGGGTATTAGTATGGGAAATCCTCTGAAAACTTCTTTTGGTGGAGGGAAACATCCCAAGACTGGAATTTTTCATCTAGTTCTTGTGTTTGCTGCATGATTTACGTCCAAAGTTCCGGTTTATACGAAGCTCTTTAACTTCTGTTTAATTTATAATTAAATTTAATTAATTTATAACAATTTTAAACACTTTAATCACGAGAAAAATTGATTTTTTAAGCAGGAAAACCTTGGAAAATTCGAAATATTCGAGTAGTTTGCTGTGTTTGTTGGTATGATTTACGTCCCAAGTTGGGGGTTACATGAAACTCTTGCAATATAATCTTATAGTTTATCAGGAGGCTGTAAACGATAGTAAACAAAGGAGAAATTTATTTTTGTTACCGTAACCCGATACGAGTTTCGACTAATTGGCCAAAGCCGAAAATATTAAATTACCCGTTCTTTATTCTTTGCTATCGTAACTCAAATATACTTTTCTAACATAAAAATCTCTGGAGTTAATTTATTAAAATGAATATAATTTGTATCGTTAGCCTCAAAGGTCAACTTATATATCACAGATCGTGATCTTTAATTCACCTTAATATAACACTCTACGAAATTTGCTTTAATGCTGTTACAATAACTTCACCCGTAAGTTCAAAGGTCATTCTCATCTATGAATAACCTTTGAACTAACTAGGATCAACTGTTCCGGATCATCACTGTGCATTGGTAAAATACGTCACCCGGCGCCTTTCGCTTCTAGACGAGCTGCGGGTCAAAGTTCAAACATTCTTCTTTCGGTAGGGATCAAAATGAAGGATTAATCTGTCCCGTGTTCGAGACCAAAGATATATATAGGCCTATATGTAGTACTATATATATATATATTTATAGTGGGTTTTATGTGGTATATATGAAAAAAAGGGTCGCACCTTTTGATGTGAATCATCCTCGGTAGGTCACTCATTAACCTGTCAGTGAATCGCAACAAGTGGCGATGAACTTTGACCTGACAGGAGCGACCCATTTCGTGTTACCTATCGTCACGCTGAGTCAATGAAAATTGCAACGTTTTGGAAAGTAATGAATGACGAGGTCGTGGTTCCCCACTTAATCCTTCGACGTCACGTCCAAAGCTTGACCTATGACCTTTACTCGAACAACAAAAACAAAGAGAAGATAACTTTCATCCGACGCCTTTCTGATCGATTAAACTACTTTAAATTCGATATATATTTTTTTATTCCTATTTTAAAAAAATGTAGGAAATTATAATATTTTTACGGTTTTATGGTTATAAAACACTTTAAAAAATCCTTCCCACACTCTTATATCTCTAAGTTAACCTTGACAAAACGTTGCTATTAGGCGGTACGTGATGCGTATCGGGATTCTCAACATGTCAACACCTGGATCAATGTGGTACTACCTGAGCAGGAGGAGGGTCATGAGGATCGACTATAGGTCATCAGCCGTTCAATGAAGATAAAAACAAAACTACACAAGTTCAAAGCACGAGCTTTATCTTCCTGCCTCTCCCGCCAAACTGCATCATCATCTAAACTAAACGTTTGGTCGTCTTTCGAGAAAATTTTCTTTTCGGGTAGAAATATTAGCGTTTTTTACTAGGCAATACATTAAAAATAGATAAATTTATATATACTCGAGGACCCCTTTGATGAATTCGGAAGAGAACAACCGGTTTAATAGCTGGACTACCTTGTAACGCCTGGGGTTATAACAGAAAACATATTATAACCCGAGGCTAAGGAAAGTTTGCGTGTAACTTTAACATTATCCCAAAGAAGAAGAGTTGATAGACAAGAGGTCATTCATTCATAATACAAACATTTCAGTTAAAATAAAAATCTTTCTCATCTTTCTTCAAAAATCTTTCACTAATGAAGACGGTTTGACACGAGAAAATACGCTTGACTTATGCATTAGAAACGTTATTATTTTTACAAATTTATACAAAATAACCTTTGAAATTGTAAAAAAAAAATTAATTTCTTTACTTTATAAAGTATTAAAATATAAATTTTCGGTGAATAAATATTAAAATACGTGGATAAATCCATCCAATTTCCGATCTTCTATTCCTTGCGACAAGACTTGAAACTGGGAAGAATTTCTTGAATTTAAACAATTTAATTACTGGCTTGAATATATTTTATACTTTTAAACATCATTTAAATCGAATTTTTTAATGTATTCTGTACTAAAAATTCCTTAACCCTCCCAACTAACAATGCACTTTATGCATACAGAATCTCATCTCCATCCTCCAAGATGCTTGTTTAATAATTTTTGAATTATGAGTGGGTGGATTTCGAATGAAAAATAGGACTTTGTAGTGTTTTATTGTGCTTTATAACTGTCAAAACAAATTGTTTTTGACCAGGATTTAACCCAGTGACAATTACTTTTGTTGTGAAGCAATTTGTCTCTATCGCATCTGCATGGAGTAGAGTTGTAGATCATGGAGTATATCGTTCAACTCGCTTAGTTTCGGGTCAAATGATATAAATGGAGTAGGACTTAAACCCCGTAAGGATAATTTATTATTATCAAAGTGCATTAGTTAACACGTGCTCGGTCCAAAGTTACCTTCAAAGTTTCATTTTCCAGCAAGTCTCAGGTTATCCATGATTTAAATAATTTTTAAAAAAAATATATACAACTCTAGAAGCTTAAAAATACAATTATTCTATATTTAGGTGAAGAATTTTGATCATAAATATGTATTTTTAATCGAGAAATGGAGAATTTCTTGAGAATTCTTAGAATACCCTTCCTGTTTAAGAAGAATTAGGGACGTAAATATATAGGGTATAAGCGTATCCCTGTATAAATAATTGTAGTAGAGGAAGCTATTTAGACCTTCTAATTCGATTCAAATTACTACAAGTGAGATAGCATCGCCATTTTTGTGCCAAAGTCAACACTGGTCCTTTTTCAAATGTCTTATTTTTATCGCAAACGGAGAATCGTTACAAATTACAATTATCTACGCTGTTCTCTTCAGATAAAAGTTATTTTGTGTTCTAGCATAAAAGTAACATTGTGTGTATGATGTATAGCCCGAAATTTTCGATCATAATTTATCGACCGTGCCATTTTTCGTACTTTAAAGTCATTTTTAGATGTGCTTTAACGGCCCTGTATACTTTATTTTCTACGTTTCTACCACTTAAATATAAATTCCAGACTTAAATTTGTATGTAAAATTACAGAATCTGAGCCGTATAATGGTTAGAAAGAACAGGAAAAAGAGTAAAAGTTCTTGCTCCTCAAGCATCTTGGCCAGCGATGCTTAACTGGATGATGTCAGAACACTGTATATCGATTATTATTAATATTATAACTCAAAAATATAAATTCTAGACTTAAATCTACATCTAAACTTACCCATTTTGAGCTGTATAATGTAAAATAAAGAGCAGAAAAACGAATAAAAATTACATCTTGAGCTTCACTTAAATACTGCAAATCCTTTATTTTTAAATATTGCCACCTTTAAATATAAATTCCACACTTAAACCACGTCTAAACTCACCTAATTTGAGCAGTATAAAGGAAGAAGTAACAGAAAGTATAAGAGTAAACCTTGGATCTTCTTCCTCACGTATCTAGGCCAATGTTACTTAACTAAATAAATCTTTCTTTTTTAGAAGCACATAAATAGATTTTATATACAATTTAAATTGTTTAAACAAATCAAGAAAGTATTAATTTTATATTTAACGCAATTCTTCGTTAAATTGTTAAAAAAATATATATTTTTCCATCGATATTTATTCACCTGGAAGAGCTAGAAAAATGCATCTGCGTTACATGTCAGAGGCAGATGTTTCCTTTTCTTTTTTTTCTCTCTTTTCCTCTTAGAGCTTTCCTATTTTTTGGGACATTATAGAAGCTCAAAGTCCCACTTGTTATCTGGGTCTCACTAATTTATAGCTGTTGTATTTTTAAGAAGAATTCTCTCCCTTTTTTTTTTACTTCTTCTTGACTTTCCTAATACAGATTCTTGAACGATCGGGAGCTCGAACGTGTTTTGGAATCTAATCCACAAAAACTTAGCCTTAAGCTAGAAAATATTAAGACAAAGGATCTACTTGTCGATTCTGGAGACACAGCGCTTAATCTGTGAAATTTAAACTTAAGTGATTTTTTTTTTCTTCTTCCTTTCTTCTTGAAACAACTTTCTCCCTTAAGTGAAACGTCAACAGTAGCATTACATTATTTTTTTTATAAAAATATCTTAAAAAGCTTTTCCAATTCTGTAAATTGCTTGGAATTTTATAAAGTTATTCTCGTATATCCGTAGAAAGATGTAGAGATTCGTCTAATAAGCGTATCCTGTATCCCTCTCCTGTATTATGGATTCCAAAACAAGGAAGAATCCCTTACTCTATCCTGAAATCTTATCTAGAAAACTGCTTTTAACTTTATAATTAGACCCTTTTCGTGGAGTTTAATTAGTAGAAAACGGTCGATATGAAAGGAAATTCTCGGGAAGTTTAAAAAAATAGTGTGCTTATGTCACAGTCTGGTGTACAAGAGCATCATTGTGAGGGGTGAAGAGACTATAGAATTCTAGATGAAATTATGAAAATTTGAGCGGTGGGAGATATTATATAAAGAACTTTGAGCTCTCTCTCCTTCTTTAGGGGGGTCACGCTGTAGTTTTAGAACCATTGGAGTGGGACAACGATTCCTATTGTGTGACTATCAAAGCGTAAGATATTCTTGTTATTCAGCTGTTAATTCAGCCAAAACTAATAGAGATACGCGGCAACCATGAATTTTATACGGTTTAAAAATATTAAAAATAATATTTTAAACGATTTTCGTTCGAAATATTATGCAAATTTTCTGTTTACACTGGCAAAAAAGCCATAGACTTACTGTTAAACGTCCAACATCTTTACACATTTCGATGGCTTCGTAGCATTGATACATACGAATATAAAAAAAAAAGCGGTGGTTCCACTTCCGTTCTATACACGAATATAGAATTTTTTTTAATAAATAAAGCTTTAAAAAACGAGTAGTTGATGACTCACGCACACATCTTTCTCATCATAATGTGAAGAATGTCTTGCACATGTTCGTAAGCAAGTTTTAACGATAAGCAAGTGCGATATGGGTCTCTCTACTGAAGAGATATTCGAAAATTCTCTGCAAAGTAAGTATATCTTTTTGATTTTTAAGATAATAAATTTAATAAAATCTCATAAAAATTCGGAAAATCTCAATTAAAGAATTATAATATAAAGAATTAAGTGTTAAAGAGGGTTACTTTCTATGTGTATATATAGCAAAATATTCGCAAATTCTTATCAGAATAAACATATTTTTTGCAAAATAAACATCTTCGAAGTTAATAAACCTCATTAAAATAAGAATAAACCTCGATAAAATTAAATAAATTAAGCATAATTCACCTATTAAAGCTTAATGCTAAAGCTTGTCTTTGTCTCTAATGAAAAACATGAGAAAATTCTGAATAAATTAAGTATTTTTCGAGTTTATATAATGATAAATTAAACAAAAAACTTGACAAAAATCTCATAAAACATCTCAATAATAATCTCATAAAAATTAAAGTGGATCTGTATTATTCCTCTCTAATGAAAAATATTTAAAAATTCTCAACAAAATAATCATATTTATTAAATTACAACTCAATAAATCAACGAAAAACTCATAAAAATATTTAAAAAACTCTCAAAAGCAACCCCATCAACAATATCTCAAGCGTAACCCACCTATAAAAATGTGTCAAAGACAGTCTCTCACCCCCCTTTAATGTGAAAAATTCTTAAACTATAAGCATGTATAAACACAACAAAACCCAGCAATAACCCCATAAAAAATTCAAGAATCGAGCATATAATCTAGTGTTAAAGAGGGTTGGTTACCTTTCACACAATACTCGAAAACTAAAGAAAATAAATCCAAATACATCTTCCCATATAAACACAACAAAAACCCCCCTAAAAAAACGAATTAAAACTAAACATAATCTATCCATAGAACAGCATCGAAGAACAGAACATTAAATAAAACAAGAAAGAAAAAAAAAACAGAAGAAGAAGACCTAGTTAAATACTCATTATACACAGACAACGATCTTAAATCTTAGCTAAAGTCATTAATATTTACTTCACTTCTACACGTGATCTTTAAAAAACATTAATTATATTCAGTCATGTTCTACCTTTACTGCTGAATATATATATATACGCACTCCAGTTTGTCTTGTGGACACTTAAAAAAAAAAAAAAAAAAAAAACTAATAATAAAAAATAAAAGGAAATCTAATTACATTTGTCATTCGTAGATACTTGATTATAGTCGTTAAATTAACTAGGGGGGAGCGAATTAAAAATTGAATCTTCATGACATTCGAATTGCATATGACAGTTAGCCAGGAAGAAAGTCTCTACTAAATACGTAATTAAATATTGATAACTTTATTAGTAATTTAACTAAGTTCTTGATTTTAATTTAATCATCCACGTGTTTTGTTTTTTTTTTCCACCCCTTCCTCTAGTTTTTTTTTTTTTCGTGATTTAAATGAGTTTCCAGCTTCAAACTGCTCGAATTTTATGAGTTTTTTTGGGCCTAAATTGGGCCCTTTTTTTCTTTTCTTTCTTTCTTTTGAGGGGTTTTGAGTTTGGGGCGCGAAATTTAATAATTATAAATGTAATTTGGGTGTTTTATCCGGTTATTTTTAGGTTTTTTTATGCTGTACCTTTAAATGGCGGCCATTTTTTTTATGTTTTTTATGTCAATGGTCGTTGTTCGAAGGTTTTACAGTATAAAAGTTATTGTCATTTTTGGAATTATTTCGGATTTTGCGTAATATTTAATTAAAATTTAAATGAAATTGTATTATTATTATTATTTTTTTAAATTTAATTTTTGAGTTTTTAGAAGTTATTCTTGTGATTTCTTTTATGTTTAATGGTTTTAAAGGCTGGCAAAATAATTTTTGAACGTTTAAACTTAGACTTTATGCAATTTTTTAAACATTTAAGCAAATTTCCGAACAACAGCTACTGATAGGAACCAAAAAGAATGGCCTTTATTAGGAAGTGGCCGTTGTTTGCAGGTTATTTCGTAGGCACTCCAAAAAAAGAAATGCTCCGAAAAAATGGCCGTCGTTGGGAGGTTCGAATATTTTATGCTATTTTTTATATTTAAAAGTCTTAAAATAATATTTTTAAGCATTTATACTTGCATAAAAAATGGATAAAAAGGCAACTGAAGTGACGATTTTACTTCAATTTTCGCACGATTTTTAAGATTATTTTTTCATTTTTTAAAGACTTAAATAGTTAGAAAATCATTTTAGGATATAATTTAAGACTTTATTTAATCATAAAACACATATTTTAACCATAAAAACATAGGAAAAATTTATAAAAATGGAGGTGAAAACTCATACACACCTACAATTAACTTTAATTATTGAATAATATGTCTTAATATCATTAAAAATTCGAAAGAATCATTGAAGTAGAAAGACAATAAATGTATTAAAATTAATGAATTAAATTTCTATGCATACATAAAAAAGAGAATTATGCAAATTCGACTTTAAATGCATTTTATAACTATTTAACATGTTAAATAAATTTAAGATAATGTTTAATAGTCATTATGCATCTTGCTTGGATGAATATAGATCGTGCTACACGCTATAAATCCGAAAAGTGCTTTTACTTTTATCTACATTCGAGAAGAACAGGGAAAAAAAACGGGGGGAAGAGGGAGAAAATGTCTCACGCAACATTATAAAATCGTCCCTACCACTCGTAAAAATCAGTAGAAAACTATTAAATTTAAACGAGTTCTATCCCTTATGTAATATTAAACAATTAATTTATATAAAAATTAATAAAATTTCTTCTAAATATCCCGTGCGAGATAAATTAAGTANGCCCAACACAGTTATCAAATGGGTATTATGAAATCCAAACAGGGTTTTATCCATTGTTTCATCTTCTTAATTAAATAGTCACGTTTTACTATAAGCGCATGCCTTATAAACGACTCGTGCAGCATTCGGGAATCAGTCATCAATGTCTGTCTATCCCTTATGTAATATTAAACAATTAATTTATATAAAAATTAATAAAATTTCTTCTAAATATCCCGTGCGAGATAAATTAAGTACACACGGACACACACACACTTAACAATTTTCTCATCCCTCCAGGCAATTTTCATTGATACTAATTGCATTTCTAGTGATAATTGCTAATCATACTTTCTCTCTTTTTTTTTTAATTATTAGAATGTTTTTTTCCTTTAATTTTAAATGCTTTATCCTAAAGGATACAGTGTAGGAGCGGTTTCTATCCTGTATCTGTCTGGTGAAGGATAAGAAAGATCAACAGGCCTGGGTGATGTTGGAATGATAGACGGGTTTAAATTATCGTTTTGTTATGCGGAATTAAAAGGGATATTGTAGTGAAAATTAATTTTGGATACTTTAAGTGAAGCTAAAACATAAAAGATGACTTTTAATGCAATTTCTTAAATTTTGGCCTGAGTTAGAGCGGTTCAAAACAGCGATCGAAAAGACTTTCTTACACAATTTTCTTAATTTTAGAAGCTTTAAAAGAGTGTAAAACATAAAAATAACAATTAAAAAAAAGTAATTTTATAGCAGTTTCTTAAATTTTCAAGCTTTTGAAGAGATTTAAAGGAGGAAACAACAGCGATCGTCGCGACGTTTTTAAGACACTTTCCTTAATTTTAGAAGCGTCAGAGCAATGTAAACAGCCGTTTATTAACTAACACAAGACTTAAATTATTTTAAAAACATAAGATATTTATCTTAAACTATAAAAATCACTCTTTAAAAGATCGAAACTTTAAAGGCTCATTATATAAAAACGAATATTCGGATCAGCGTGGAACTTTTTTATAGACGTTGCTGACAATCGATAGAATGGTCATAATTATACAAAAATCCGTAAATTTTCGTGGAAAATAGGATAAAACAACTGTAAAACGGCGATAAGTAAAGGCCATATCAATCAGCCTCTCAGAAAATTATCAAATTTCGATCTTTTATGGAGATGATCTACAATTAATAGGTTATTTATTCAAGCAAAGAGCTTACCACTTCATACAACTCCGCCCACTTCATCTCTCACTTCTCAGCTATCAATCTTGTAAAAGCGGAGGAGTTCCAGTTGATCGGCCAGCCAATCAACGGACGGTATATCACGTGATTAATGCGTCATTCCACTAAAAAGAAACCTCACACACACACACATCTTCCCCCCCTTCGGAGTACACGTATATAGATATATATATATATTACTAAAATATAAATTTATATATTTAAAAATATATAGTTTTTTTTCTTCCTCCATCCTTCTCTCTCCTCCCTTCTTCTAAGCTTCCGTACATTGACATGTACTGTTAATTGACGAAGATAGGTTAGGACCCGTGAAGTACCGCAGTTCAGGGTCTTTTAGATGTGTGCGGGAAGGAAGCTTGTCACGCATGCTTGCATTTCTTAATTGGGTCGTGGGTTTCCGCTCGCGTGCAGTGAAGAGACAGAGAAGAGAAGAAGAGAGAGAGAGAGAGAGAGAGAGAGAAAATTTGGACATTTGCTTCCCTTTCATCCAATTACAAGTAAGAAGATTGCTGGAAATCTGCGACTTTTACACTCGAAATTATGGGCCAGATACGTCTTCCTCTTATCCTGCAACGTGTAGAGAGATGTTAATTGAGCACGTGACGTATTGATCTGTCCGCATCACTCCCGATCCTAGTGAAAGCCATTCTGACTTATATAAAAATTGCTTTTTTAAATCGCGTATTCTTATCCCGAAATGCGTAGTGATGCTGTAATTGATCTTCCGCATCACTCCAGCATCCGATTCTGGATGATGTGTATTTTTATACGGGTTTATTTAAATGGGGAATGTTATATGAGAAAGGGATGAAGAATGTATTATTTATTTAAATTATTTTCTTTTAATTATACGTTTTTGTATGTAAAAATTGAATTTTTACGTGTCTCAAATTCGAAATTTTGTGAATTTTATCATAAATTTACAGCTTTTTCCGTTCAAAACTGTATAAATGTATGTAGAGGAAAAAGAAATATATTTTTGAGTGTAAAATTACACATTTTTGGGTTGAAAATTATTTAATTTTATCAATTTTCAACATAAATTTACCTTCTTTTTTTTCGCTTCTAACCGTGCAAATTTACACATTTTCGACCTCTCAAATTCGAAACAGTGCAACTTCTCTCATAAAATTACACTCGTAATTACTTTTTAAAGTGTTAAAATACGAATAAAATGAACTCGATTGGAGTTTAAACACTAAGAAATATGGTGAAAACTTCGACTAGGAGTGAGTCGAAGTTGGCAAGGCCCAACACAGTAATTTTTGAGTGTAAAATTACACATTTTTGGGTTGAAAATTATTTAATTTTATCAATTTTCAACATAAATTTACCTTCTTTTTTTTCGCTTCTAACCGTGCAAATTTACACATTTTCGACCTCTCAAATTCGAAACAGTGCAACTTCTCTCATAAAATTATACTCGTAATCACTTTTTAAAGTGTTAAAACACGAATAAAATGAACTCGATTGGAGTTTAAACACTAAGAAATATGGTGAAAACTTCGACTAGGAGTGAGTCGAAGTTGGCAAGGCCCAACACAGTTATCAAATGGGTATTATGAAATCCAAACAGGGTTTTATCCATTGTTTCATCTTCTTAATTAAATAGTCACGTTTTACTATAAGCGCATGCCTTATAAACGACTCGTGCAGCATTCGGGAATCAGTCATCAATGTCTGTCTAGTAAATCCAAGCAAAACAGGATGTAAGAATTACGAAGGTCGTCAAACAATGGGCACTTCAATACCTTTTATATAAGTCTGTTTCAGTCCCTATAAAAATTTTCTATTAAGAAAAACTGATCTTTATCTGTCCTCAGAATGTTGCTACTCCACTACAACATCTTCATGCACCTCTCTTATGCTGAGGCAACGTGATGAGGACATTGTCCAAGAGTCCAGAAAACTTTGGAGTTTCAGCAATTGTCTTTAATATTTTAAATTATTTCCCGTGTGGTTCTATATAATTTAACAGTTGAGACTGTTGTTAAATCTGCAATCCTTTTATAGGGTAGACCCTGTGTAAAAATTTAAAAAATTTTGATTGAAAAATTCAGTTTGAATACCACGAAATACTAAGAAATATCAGGAAATACTTCCATAGGCAGTGTTTCCTCACTTCTTTCCGTAAACATGGATGAAGATGTGTTTCCTCGTGTCTATCCACTGATTCACTGTTTATAAATTATCAAAGACACTGTATAAACACTCGAGTAGTGTTATAGGAAGCAATAAATGGTACGAAACACTAGATAGAATTCTAGTGTTTTGTGCATTCATTGCTTCCTATAACACTACTCGAGTGTTTATACAGTGTCTTTGATTGTTTACTATTGTTTATGGTAGTGTTTTCTGGTGTTTTGTAGTGTTTCTTACTATTTATCGATTGGTAAGAGGGATTGAATTTTTATAAAATTTTAAAGTTTTTAAGGAGTAAATAATATAAAAACTGTGTATAATTTCCCGTTAAAGATATATTTAAATATTTGTCTCTTCTAAATAAGACCCGCATTAGAAACAATACAGAAAATGCAAAAATAATAGAATAAACTTAGAAGAGAAGACGAAGCACACGCTTAATGAATGCAGAACTACACGAGTTTCAATCTTCTCAACTTTCCTAATTATAAATAAAGGAGGAGAAGGCACGTCTACTGGGTCTACTTTTACGGATTTTAAAGCCATTTTTAAGGGGGGAAACGCAATAAACGCCGATAAAACGGATAAATTGATAAAAATAATAAAGGTTAATGGATAGAAAATGGCGAAAAATCAGTGTAAAGGGGCTATGTTTAGCGGAGGAAGAGAGGAGAAGAGACATTAAAGCCAGCCATAATGCCCGTTTTTCAACAGAAAGGCTTAAAGAGAAAGTATTAAAGTGCGGTAACCTAGCAACCGCATCACGGTTACAAACCCCATTTCTTTCTCCCTTCGACTAGCAAATCTTTAAGTCAATCGGCGCATGCGCCGGCGGAGACCGCACCCACCCGGTGTTGCAAAACGCATCAGATTGGCGCCGGTCTTACGGTGGGAGGCGCTTCGTCCCGTATGCCCGTGGGGGGTGTCGACTTGTCACTTTGTTTCGCCAGACCAGAACAAGAGACAAGTTATTAACCGTCTCCAACGACTTTGGTGAGGTCTGGTCCTTTGCCTTTGTCAGCTGACTACGGGAACTTAAAGGCAACACGCGCTAGGCCTTAAAGGTAGATAGAAATTTCTAGTGTTTTTTTTTTCTTCTAAAAAAAAAAACACACCAGAGCCGATGTGTAGGTGAAGTTAAGTCTTTTTGCTAGGGAAATCGGACGGTGTCGGCCCAACAGAACAGCCGCAGCGAGTCCAAGGCCAACAAGGGCCAGACTTCTGCGGCTATGCCTGTCATAAGTGTAGGTGATTACGAGCCCCCGGCTCCAAATTTGTGCGCAGGATGCGGGGGAAAAATTGTTGATCGTTATTATCTGCTAGCCGTGGACCGACAATGGCACATACACTGCCTCAAGTGTTGCGAATGCAAGCTACAACTGGACAGCGAACTCACTTGTTTCGCTCGAGATGGCAACATTTACTGTAAAGAAGACTACTACAGGTAAGTCCCCCCTTCTCTTTTATAAATATTCCTAACCTGTTCGATACGTCTCGTAAAACCCCTAAACACACGCCATTGTTTATCGCAGTTTCGAGGTCTGTTGTGTGTGACTCGACTGGCCTGGTGTGTGTGTGTATAGCCTATTTTTATGTCCTGACTCCGCGGAAATATTAATTAGATAACGTGCTTTCCCCACCCTCCCCCGTTAGTAATTTGTTAAATAATTATTTATCCGCTTATTTTTCTTGCAATAAAATGCTAGATATTTGGGAAAGTATGCGGAGTTTATCTGTATACAGAGGGTGAGAGAGCCAATGATTTAGGAGGAATTCCAAAGAAGGATAGGTACACGGTACCAGTGCTACTTTAGTAACAACCGAAAGGAAGTCGGTATTCTTGGAATATTTTCTTATTGCTCTCTTCTAATCGTAAATATGTCTCCTTCCTTCTAGGCCCTTCTCTATGAAGTGTAGTCTCTGCAATTTGTGTGATGGTCTCCCCTTTTTTTAAACCTCTCGTTTCTTGTGTAACAGTGCGCAAAGTAATTCACTGCCTGCACTAACAGATGCTCTCTTTATAAATAAACAAAGGCTCTTATCGTGTGTCTTTAAAATGTCTGGTTAATGTGTGATTATTTTTTTTTAATTTACTTCTATAAAAACCCCCCCTTTTACCTTAAAACACATCGGATTTTAATTGTGTGGTTGCAGTGTATAAGAGAGGAGAGTTCTTCCATTTTCTCTAACTGTATACGCGCTGGCATGTCGTAAAATTTAGGGTTTTTTCACTCGTCTAGACAGGTGAAAGGAAACAGTTTAGTGATTACAGTCACAAGAAGGACAATAGATATTTGGCCAAGAGATTACACAGTCAGTGATGCAGGAAACTGAGTGATTATAACAGTTCATCGTGTGTTACGTTCGCATTCGGGGGGGCATATCTTGGAAGTTTAAGTGTTACGGGCCCTATACATTGTTTCCTAAGCACCGTGGGAGTTTTCGGTAGCAGATATACACATAAACATTCTAAACAAACAGAGAAATTCTCGACAGGGTGTTTTGAAAAAAAAAGTGTTTGTTTAGTAACTATCAGCTCTACACACACACACCCACCCAAGAACACGACTCCCGTCATCAGATAGTCGAGTAAAGCCCACCTTGTCATGGTAATTGTTTGGTAGTCGGCGGGGTGACAAAATTGTGTCTCCAGAGGGATCGGAGGGTCTTTAAGGGTAAGTTTTCCCTCCCTTCTCGTCGACAATGATCCTAGTACAAAGAAACTCTTTGTTGTTTACACTTAAGGTGGAGAGGCGGGTCAAGTCAGGCTACTAAGGACCCATTTTTAATATTTCCCTCCCGGGGTCTAGAATGGCACGTGACTAAAGGAATGCTTAGAATCTCGTACCGAATTCGGCCTAGTTATAATCGTTAAGTATTGGTAGACGAATGGGAATATCTGGTACACCAGAAACACATGCGTTTTGTTACACGTGGCCATCCGTTGTAGCCCCGAGCTATAACGGCAAACGTTTGAGTTTATATACAGTAGAAACGGTCGCCTTAACACCTGCTTTAGTTATAAAACAAGATAGCATCGATATTCCAGCAGGTGAACTTAACAGCCAAGTGAATTTTCTACAGAAATGTCAATCCCCCTATGGCCCTGTTAACAATGATACGAGTTGACAATAGCATATATGTGTGATTTCACGTCGACGTAACAGAAGAAGGAGTAGTACAGGGCTCTTTTTAGACTTGGGCAAAGTGAAGATGAGGTAGAAAAATCTAATTTTAGACAGGACACTGTGTGAGGAAGATATATGACGATGAGCTTGTTAGAATGTCAGCGAGAGAGCTGCACAGACAATGTGTGGTTTGATGTCGTAAAGAAACATTAGAAGATTGATGGTGTCAAGAATATCGCAAGACATATATTGCCCTCTTATTTAGTAGTATCATATTTCTAGAATGTATACACCAGACTATTATCTGCTTGTTCTATAATCTAAGGCCTAATTTATATCCCAAAACGTGATCTAAAGATAACTAAAGGCTGGTGTCTGTAGATCTTATCACTATAGATCTACAGATCTACAATGATATTGTTTCCAGCTAAACTTATATATTTATATACCTTGGGGCCTTTATAAATTACGTGAAAAAACCCTCTTACAAGGAATCTCGAGTTTTAACTGTTGATATAACAAGGCCTGACATGTGTAAAAGTGAATAAAAATTCTTATAAATTCTGTCTTTTCAAAGGCTTTATTGTAATTAATTAATTAATTAAATGATTCAATTATTGGATTGAATCCAACTCGATCTATGCACAGTACGTTTGTCTGGTGTTAAACACTATTATGAATCATTTGTATGTGGAGCGAGTCTCATGCCCTGGGGCTACTTTTTCTATGTATTTTAATACAATGAAAACTGGAAAGTATTGATAAACGTCTACTAGTTGCTACTACAATTTTCCTTTATATTTTAATCCATGAATTGGACGTAAATCATTGATATTTTTAAGTATTAAAACACGTTTAACGAGTCACGATCCAGGCCTAAAATCGAAATTTATCGCAGTTGCAATCGTCTAGCTGTGTCTATTTAAATAAAAATGAATTTTTAAAGCCTTACTTTCAGAAATTTATGGTTAATTCCCTAAAAATTTCCCTTAAATTAGTCAAGACTTTTTTTTATACTTGTAAATTCCCTTATAATTATAATGACTGAGATGTGTTAAATTTTTAAGCATAATTTTCCGTTAATTACAATGAAAGTTCGTATGTTACCAGTTTATCTTATGAATGACCCTCTTATAAGTCCCTTTTTTCTATTTAAAACCAGTTAAAACCCTACTTTTAAAAGCTTTAAACATAAAGGCCATAAGGTAAGAAGGGTGAACCACGTGAAAGACAAACCAAAAGACACTTATATAAAACCCATACAATTCGCAGGGACTTATACAACGAAAGGCCCACAAGTTTCGAATGGTTTCATCGTTATAAGGAATCTTTCGCTAGGGTTTCGTACATTAAACCTCAATAAATCTTCTACGAAAGGGCCTCTACACCACAAGCCAAAAGTTAACGAGATATAGTAATAAATAATGGATTTAAGTGGGCCAAAACTGATTTGGGATGCCGTTGATAATAGCCATACAAAGGCCTCATAGTGCATTTAACGAGGTCTAAGTTGGAACCGTTAGTAAACTAATTATGTGGAGCACCGAGCTAGATCAAAAGATTCCCCCTTCCGTGACGAAAATAACGAACTGCCAAAAATAGGATTAGCATGTCAAGGATCGAATATATTATGCCTAGTATTAAAATAGATAAGCCTATAGTCTATATATACACACACAGGCCTGTTAATAAAGCATAAGCAATGTAATCAACCTCCTAAACCACACAAGTCGTCCTTTAAGGTTTATTAAACACAGCACGAGATGCCGAAAATTTGCAGGATCATCGATGAAATCAGCAAAAATCCCCATAATATTTTAAATATACGAGATCAAAGGATGTCTCGTCACGTTAAATTAAGGATATTTTAAAGGATTTATGCAGTAATTCGAGGTCACGTATGGTTAAAGAATGCTGGGGTGATGAACTCCAGGCCTGGGACGAAACTGCAGGAGCGACGTAAGTTAGAAAAAAAAGTCCTAAAACAATCCATTGTAATGACATAAAATTAGAAATAATTTAATATTTTAATTTGTGACTATAAAAAAAATGGCGGAATTGTAATTAAATCCGACATTTCTATTAATACACCAGTGGCAGATTCGAATTGATATAATGTCGGGATGTATCGGATCTCGTTATAGGCCTATATTTTTTGACGCGACGTGACATCACGGCGTCACGTAGGTAAACGTGATGGCACGCTTGAATTCTTCCGTTTCGATATTTATAAAACTGCATAACTTTAAACACGGACGCAGTACGTGTGACAAGTTTGCGTGACTCGTGAAGTGACTATCACGTTTCACCCTCGCAGCCAGTAAACCATGACCCCTTCACGCATGGTTCGTCACTCACGAATGATATTGTTTTCACACACGTGCGAATGGCTTGTATTTTTCCTGACTTGTTGCGTGGTTATGTCTCGTATTGTTTTTAGTGTTTTATAAATTAACACATGATTTTTTTTCCTCTCTCCCCCTTTTTGTAGGATCCTCACGAATTTTTTCTTTCTAGTCTTTGTTATCCGTGGGATAAGTTTTTATTGTAGTGGCACACGGGTTTCGGGCGTTGTTCTCATCCGAGATCCTAGATCCTAGGCCCGTGTCATCCGCCTTCACGCTCAAAGGATCGATTTTTTTTCTTTTTTTGGTTCCTTATCCACGGGAGAAATCTTCACAGCCCGCTTCTTAATCTTTTCTTTGGCACTTTATTAAAGCTCTTCACCCTCTTCTCTGTTTATTTTCGCGAAAAGTGATTAGAGTGTGGCAATAATTCCCTACCAATCCATCAATTGTTTCTACTCGGTCGTATCGGAAACGGGAAGAAGGCTTTCCCTCCTGTTTCCTGAGAGTTAATTGTTACTAGACATCCTATTTCCGCGGGTGTAACGTGCCCCTCTATTCTCATTGATTCTTTTCATTGTCAATAGTTAATTGTTATACCTCGCAGCCCGCCTGACATCATTCCCACGCCGTATCTTTGAAAAATTCCTATCTCGTCTCCTACGTAAAAACAATCTACCACCCTCGAATCTGTCCCAAACTGTATATAAAAAGAAAAGAAAAAAAAAAACCACCCCATTTCGAAGAAGAAAATCCTGTTAATTGGAAATTCTATTAGTGTGAGGTTGTATATCCTCTTTCGTCACATCGAGTTTGTCATTTAGTCTGTCGTTGACATCACAGGATAAGGGAGGAGTGCCTGTATATTGCAACAGGAGTTCTGATAGTAACCGCTCGCAACACGGCATATCGTATCGCATGGTTGAACAACTATATACTAGACGACAGGGTTGTCCAAATCCCACACTACAGGTCAAGCAAGATAGCATCTGTCCCTTTTTATCTATAGATTGGCGCATTTTGTACAACCCATTGTGTTGCAAATTGAATTTTCTGTGTGTGTGTAGTGTTTTTTCCCGTCAAACACTTTAAAAAATCACTTATTTTAACACTTTAAACTAGAGTTTTCTGTGTGTATATATATATGTAGTGTTTATTTTCTATCAAAACTCTAAAAGAACGCTTATTTTATAACTTTAAACTATTGTTTTCTGTGTGTTTAGTGTTTATTTTCCGTCAGACACGCTAAAGAATTACTTTATTTAACGTACTTTAACTAGTGTTTTGTGTGTTTAATTGTAACGAGTAGTAGTAGTGTGCGAGTGTAGAATTGGGGATGGTAAACTTCGAATGGCACGTGCTCGGTGCTACATAATCCGAGGATTATTTATGCCTCGCTGACAGGATAAAAAATTGCCTCAGGTCTAGGTCATAAAGAGATACTCCGATAGACTAGTGACCTGTCGAACCACAAAGTTCAGTTTTTCTTTGTTCTTTTCTACCCCGTCCTCTTTGATGCAACTAAATCAATTCTTTTCCTTTTTTTTTTTATTATTCATTGGTAAAAATTTGACTTTTCTGTTTATAAAAATACACTTTATAAACAGCGAATTCTGTTTTTAAAAAATAATAATAAAAGAACAACAATAATAAAAATGCTTGGGGCTGTTTTCTATTGTTCTTTATGTACATATGTAGTGCATGGGTTCTTCTCATGGATGACTGAAGCTATGATTTTTGTTTTATGTCATACGAAATGTAACCTTTATATTAAAAAAAAAGTACAATAAAGTTTGACGTAATAATAGGAAACAATAGAAGAATCTAATTTTATAAAAGTACTCTTAAGCAGGTCTTTTATATTATTATTATTACTGAGTTTAATTCTTTGTATGAAGAAGAAACAAGGTTATCTGCTGGATGAACTTGCATAGATTATTACATAATTCTATCCCCTGTATGTTGATTACTCTGTAAGATTTAGATGTAGTTATATTAGAAAACACACGAAAATCGTTCTTCCTTCCACGCTTTCATCTCTTCCTCTCTGTTTTCTGCAAGGATTAATTGATTTTTTAATCTAATTTTTGTCTTGTTCCCTCTAGAAACAGGGTAAATGTAGCCTTGTTTCCATGTTTTTCTAATGAGAACAAATTATGTGCAGCTCGTCTTCTGTTTCTCTTAAAGAATTAGATGATTTTGAAAAGGAAACGTGTTGTTCCCATTAGAAACAGAAGGAAACGGCACGTTTCGAATGGGAGAGAGCGACGAAGCCCTATTTTACCAAGAAAATCCTCTGTTTATAGCGTGAAAATAATAAAATTTCTACCTAAAAACACAGAGAAATGGCAACAAAATGTTATCTTATCAAACTTACCTCTTGGCTGCCTTTCACCTTTACAGTTTCACGTGCAAAATAAATTATGTGCAAACAAACTAATTAACCCAACACACATAGAAAACACGACCTTATTTACGATTTAAGTAGTGTAAATGGGGGGTGTATTATAATTATTTTCCTGTATAAATGAATCATTTTGTATGATCAACACGGTTCATTCAGACGATAAACAGCTTGCTGATTTGTCGATGATTCTTTTTTTCCTCCCCCCTTCTATATCCGGTTTCGAATTTACTTGACAACTTTTATCAAAAAATAACACTTTTTTCTCCCCCCTTTCTTTCTTCTTGCTTTTTAATTCTATTGGGTTCAACATAGTTCACATGTTATGTGTAACACGAGAATTAACATTGAATCTATACCTTCGGGCCTTGTTTAAAGTGTATTTTTGGTCTTGTTTCTCGTTTGTTTCTAATGGGAACAACGTTTTCCTTTTCTAGGGGTTTTTTTATTTTTAAACTAGAAACAGAGAGGCCTTTCTAATAAATTTAAACGGTATTTTTCTACTAGAAACAAGTAAAATGGTGGTGTTTCTGTTTCTAGTTTGGCCCAGTTTTTCCGTTTGTTTTTTTATGGGGTGATAATACTTTGTTTCTTAGTAATAACCTAGAGAAACAGGTGGCTTTTTTTTATTGATTTAAATGGTATTTTTCTAACAGAAACAAGGAAAATAAACTGCACTTTCTGTTTCTTTCTGTGTACAATTTTGTTTCTCTTTTTTATATAGAAATAATAATATTTTTTGTTTGTTTGTTTTTAGTGGAAACAGAGGAATTTTCTAGTGGGTTCAAGTGATATTATTTTTTTAGAATTAGAAAAAATAAAGTGCAATTTTTGTTTCTAGTGAGGAAGAAAAACACAATGTTTAGATATGTAATTAAACGTTAAGGAAATTTTTCCATTGTTTCTTGTGAAAAGTGACATTTTCTTATTAGAAATAAGGGAAAGAAAGGATTATTTTTAATCGAATCTAAACTAAAGGGTGGACTTTTCTACTAGGAAGATGGGGTAAAATTTAAGAGTAACAGAAGAAAATAGGGGCAAATTTTAATTAAAAAAACAGTAAAAATGGGGTAAAATTTAACAGAAACGAAGGAAAATAAGAAATTTAACAAAAACAGATAAAAATAGGGACAAACTTTATCAAAAAAATTACATAAACACCGGTTTAAACATGTAATTTTTATGGTAGAAAAGACAAACTTAAGGAGAAACAAAGCTATCTCGATAAAGTAATTAAATAAACACAGTATTAAAATCTCAAACAATACTCAACAATTTACAAAAAACAATATCATAATTACATCTTAGCATTTCCTATAACATTAAGCGAAGCGATTACAGACAACAAACAGCAACAACAACAACACTACCCTGCACACACACATCTGTATTATTCTCAAACTCTTATATAGCAGAACACACGAAAATTACAGAAAAATATTAATTAAACAGAAGAGAAATATGTAAAAATCTGTGTATGTGCAACGCTTCTATTCCGATAACACAACCGGTTTTCTTGAATTTGAGGCCTGATAGACAACCGCAAGATTCTTATCTCTGTATTGTGTTGTATGTACCGTAACCTGGCAGGCAATTATAGCTACAGATAGCCCCTGTTTCCGGGTCTTGTCCTATACTTTATAAAGAATATGGAAGTCACTCTAGCGTATACGAATACAACTTGATTTATTTAACAATAAATTAACGTTTTATAAGCCGAGTCTTTTCCCCCATTCGTTCCTACGTCGAAAATTCTCTAACCCAACGAAAAATTAGTCGAGTTTATTATTCTCCCATGCAAATTTTAAACATGTTTAGCCCCTTGGCTATTCATCGAATGCAAAAGTGAAGGTCGAACGAGTTTCTCTTGTCAAAAAACTGGAAAGGTAGTTTTACGTATAGAATATCAAGTAGCGAAGTCGATAATGTGACTCTACCCAGACACGGTACTAAAAGTAATTCAATGTAGCACTACAATTTACCTCGATACAAAGCTATCCCACTTCATAACACGTATATTAACGTTTCCTGTGTTGACTAGGGTTCCTAGTATTGAATTTGTGTGTGTCTAAACACTGGCCCTCCGTGGTGACTCTAGCAAGATTCGCTACTAAAAGTAACTCGATTTAGCGCTAGTATTTATCTCGATACAAAGCTGTGTCACTTCATAACACGTATATTAACGTTTCCTGTATTTACTAGGGTTCCTAGTATTGAATTTGTGTGTCTAAATACATAGTGAATCTACACAGACACAGTACTAAAAGTAACTCGATGTAGCGCTAAATTTACCTCGATACAAAGCTGTTCCAGTTCTTAACACATATATTAACGTTTCCCGTGTTTTGCTAGTGTTTCAAGTGGTTATTCGTGTGTCTAAACACTGGCTGTACGCTTCTAGTTTGTGTGGTTTCTGTAAAGGTCACGCTTTTTTTTTTCTGGAGCAGGTTCAATGTTAATAGAGTAGGAGGTTCTCATGGCTTGTATATAACTAATTTTTGTACATAAGAAGTAATATATTAAGGCCACCCCCTGTTGTATTGTGTAACTAAGTTGTGGCAACAAATTTAAAGTAGTATGGCAAACGTATTCTCTTACAGGGTAGCTAGCAAATAAGATTTGACAACCCTCTTTATACGTGCACATATATCAAACAAGGTTATTGATTGTTGGGAGGTTCTACATAATGAATTAAGCCGTGTTCTGGGACTTTGGAGGCGGATTTGAGGGACAAACTACGGGCTTAGACGCCTTCTGTCTGTGCTGCAATAGGATTAAGTGTTATTAATTAGGCAGTTTGAAGCCTGTCTGTCGTCACCTCTTCTGCTCTGCTACTGACAGTTTCGTAGTCATCAATCAATTCCTTCCTTCCTTCCTGAGGAAATATCAATCCTGTTTTCTAACCACCAACGTCTGGTGGTCAAGTAATGTTCCCCTTTTCTTTCCTTCCACCGAATGTCTTCCATGTTAAACTGGCTTCTAAAAGGGGGGGGTCAGACTCTCTCCACTGTCGTCCACCCTCTTTTTAAATGGCATTTTCGTTTGTTTAAAATGGCATATGTTGGAAATTGTTTTTTAGAATGCAGCTGTGCATATAGTTCGTGCAATGGGGGGTCATACGTTTTATAGAACTATTCAGGTAGGCTACAACGTTCGATTGTGTCTATCCAGGTCGCAAATTGGGCATGAAAATGCGAGTTTTTTTGAAGGAGATGTTAAGTAAAACTCTGTTTAACCCCTTCTACAACCCGATTTAAAGCCTTATTAGTAACACTCGAGCAATTGGTGCATAAAATCTCGTAAATTTGGTGCATAAATTGCATCGAGTTTAGGTAGATGCCGCGTAGAATCTCCTTTATTTAAAGTTCCAAAAATGATTCTACACTTGGAAAATATGTAATTTATAAGGAAAAATTAATAATTAAACTTAAAATTTACCCTATTTTATAATTAAAGAGATATTTACACTTCTATACTACTATAATTAGCTGTGTGCGCGCAACTATGTTCTGATTTCTTGTTTAATTTATTAATTATTTTCTTTTTTAAATGTTCTAACCTTTAATAAAAGTGTTGAAGGCATAAAGAACACGCCGAGATTAAATTTGGAGCCTTAAAAATTGATTTATTATAAAAATTTCAGGGAAAATATACATAAAAGGTTTCGGGCTACCTTATGTTATGATAGTTTATTTTCTTGATTAATTAAGCTCATATTCTTAATTAACCTTTGACCTTTATTAAGTAAACTTGCATACATTAAAATTTTTATTTATACTAAAAATATGCACAAAAATTTGTTTGATAATCGCGAATTTTGAGGGTGAAAATTCCAACTTAACAATTGAAACTACCAAGCAGACGTAGCTTTATTTCTTCGTTAGTTTAGTTGAAATTCTTAAACGACCTCTGACCCCCATTAAGGAAACATTAAAAAAAAAATTCAAAAATTACATTAAAATTAATTTAAAAAACCCGCACTTTGAGAGTAGAAATTTCAACTGAACAATTGCAACTACCCTGTGAAGTTAGCCTTATTTTTTCCTTAATTTAGTTCAAATTGTTAAACGACCTTTGACCTTCGTTAAAAAAAGGAAAAAATATTTAAAAATGCATAAAAATTTGTTCAAAACCCCCCCTTAAAATTAATCAAAAACACTCATTTCGAGGATGGAAATTCCGACTTAACAACTGCGCCTATCAAGCAGACGTAGCATTATTTCTTTGTTAATTTATTTGAAATTCTTAAAAGACCTTTGACCTTCGTTAAGAAAACTTTAAAAATTTTCAAAAAATACATAAAAATCTATTTCAAAATCTCTTATAATTAATCAAAAGCACGCACTTCGAGGATGGAAAAATAAAAGGAAAAAAAAATAAAACAGGTTCAGTTTTAAGAATCAAAAGTATAAACACGTGATTATCCTTAAACTTAACCTTAAACACCACCAGCACAAAAAAGAAATAATAAATAAATAAATAAATAAATACACAAAGTGCAANTTAATCAAAAATTTGATATTAAATTTAGATAATCTTCATCGTAACTTATAACGCCTGAGGGTGTGGAGTTTATTGAACTGTTCTCTGCGTATCCCTAGATTTATTAAGTTAATGGGATGTTTAACAAGTCTTTAGAAAAATCTAATTTTTTTTTATTTTTTTGTTATAAAAAAAATTAATTATCTGCCCCAATTCGGGCCTCCGATTATGCCAGATATTGTAGATAACAATCTGATGTAGGGTAGTAATTCGGTTCTTGAATTCTAGTTCAAGAATCGTGTAAGGAAAAGTCTCTCTCCCCTCGTCCGAAATCTGGGTGAGATTTTATAGATTATTTAAGCTTTTATACTGTTATATTTGGTAAATTAATGGGTGCTGTAAAAATGGATTTCCTTTTTTTCTTTTGTAGAAATTTAATGCGTGTAGAATGAACTGCTATGGGGGATAAATACTGCTATAGGAATATAAGGCTGCAGAATGCATTGCTATAGGAATATAAGGCTACAGAATGCATTGCTATAGGAATATAAGGCTACAGAATGTATTGATACAGGAATATAAGGCTACAGAATGCACTTATATAGGAATAAATGCTACCGAATAGCTATAGGAATAATGCCAAAGGATACACTGCTATAAAAATAAGCTATAGTAGGAACCAACTTCTATAGGAATAAGTTGTTGTAGGAATTAACTGCTAAAAGAATAAACGGTTACAGAAATGAATTTTGTCGTTATGAGAAATTAACAATTGAATTTTTCTTTTTTTTTTTTGGCACTTACTCAACATTTTTCGCAATGTTTTTAAAACGACTTCTACGTCATTTCGTTGTTCTCCCCCCTCTCGCACGTTTAATTTCTATTGTTTATTACGACATTGTAGTTACAATGTCGCAGTATGGATCATGTCAACTCGTGCATACACAAGAAAGTTTGTGCAAGATGTCAACATTCAGGCGTTATTTTCCTATTAATTCGGGCTTCGAGACACGTTAGAACATCTTAAAATTGTTGGCCTACGACACTACTTTTGCCGAATTTGCGAAGGGTTTGGCCTTGTTTTTTTAATTTAAGGCTCATACCGTATAAATCTAAACTTTCTGAGTAAAATATTTAGAGGTTCGAGCTGGATACAAGACGATGTGTCAGGTGTTAAAACAGTCCTTTTTACTGCAAAGTAGGAAAGTGGAAGCTTAATTACCGTGTGTAATGTCGGAATTTAAAGGTTTTTAAGTTATAGAAATCACAGAAAACGTATAAACGAGGGATGCATATGATAAAATTCTCATCTTTCAATAACGTTTAACGAGCGTATAGTACGTGACACGCGCTCTAAACTCTCACCCTCTCAATGCAGGAATTAAGTATACGACTTAGAATTAAGAACAGGAGAAATTCTATTCTAAATATTCGACTTTAAAGTGGTTTTTTTTAAATTTTATTTTCTATTTATTTTTTTTTATGGGAGAGTTCGACGAACCCTTAATGATCTCGATGAGTTTTTAACCAATGAGTGACTCTTCTCATATAAATTCCGTGTGTTGTAGTTACGTGCACTTAACTTCATTGAATTCTGGTGTGTAGAAGGGCGTTAAAATAAATATATTTTGATGTTATTTACTGTAATGTTTCTGCTGCTCGTTGGTCAATTCGTTGTTGATGTTGGAGTTTGTAGCTCGGGGGTAAGATACACGCAAAGTGAATAGTGTGTGTGTGCATCGTTTCGAGTGGTCTGCGGTTACCATACCTTCGGGATATTCGGCAAAGAGAAAGCAAAGGCTATTTAATATTTGATACTTTACAGTTTGCCATATGGGAATTTAATTAAAAATTTTTCGATCTGTCCAACGAATTTACTCCTACACGTCTCCATTGATCTGGCCATTTTTACGGTGTTTTCTTGTACGTTTAAGGTGTTAATTTGTAAAATATAGTGTAAAATCTGTAATGGTTAAGAGTAGAATTCTTTAAACGAGCTTCGACCTGTAACTTAGGCTCGTATGCTAGCCTAGTATAGTGGAACCTCAAGTAACAACCCCTATTCTGCGTCCAGTTTTTATAGCCTACCTTTGAATAACGAACACCGGCAGGAGACGTGTCCGTTGTTCAAAGGTGTACGGTCCAACCTGTCAACAGCTCACAGTTTTGACTGTACTCGGGATGCTGGTAATGTGAAGAACTTCAACACGAAACCATAAAAAGCACCCTGTACTCATCCCCTAAAATAAGGAATATTAAATCCTATGCCTTCCTAGTAAGGAAAATGCTACTTTACATCGAATCCTTAATGGAATGTCTCTAAATTACAGCAAAATCTACGAGATGCCAGATGATTCCAGCACAATCTACCATCTTGTTATCACTCGCAGGCCCGACAGAACGTTTATTTACCAAGATCTAGGCTACGTAATTAACATGTAATTACTTTATTAACCAGTAAATACTATTAAATTAACAATTTTACTGGTTAAAACGGTAAAAAACTCATATTCGAGGGAATAGTAAACGTTCATTAAACTTTTCTTCTCCATCAAACACGCTAATTCTGTCTACATTTGTAGTGTTCTAGTGTTTAATATAATACAAACGACGACGGGCCTTGTTATAAAAATAAGAATTTTCGACTCGTCCTGCTTAATTTTCTCAATTTGTCGTCAATGGCCGCGATTCGGGACTTAATAGGCATGCACATTCTGTCGTAACGTTTAGTTCAGCCACACACACTTAACCCCATTGTGTATCCCGTTCCGCTCAAGTACTGCAAATGTTTATTAATTTAAATATTCGGTAGAGGAATTTGAATATATTATCATAAAAATAAGCGAAAATATTTTATAAAAAAAATAAAAATAAAAATAAAAAAAAAATCAAAGGAAAGAATTCCTCGCATCATTTTCATCCTTTGATGTTTCTGATCTTTAACAGCAATAAGCTCCAGGCAAAAACATGTACAAGCTTTCATAAGAAAATAGCTCAGGATATCTTAAAAACAAGATACTTAATTGGTTATATAACATTTATTGGAATTTAAACATGGCGAAGGGGTGATTCAGTAATTAAAAAACCATTATCGCACTTTTAACTATCATCCCTTTACAACAGTTAAAGGGGGTTTTTAAAAAAAAAAATGGTAAAAAAAATCAAGAAAATATTCGCTAAATTCCCTCAAAAATTATTATCATCATCATCATCGTCAAATTAATCAAAAATTTGATATTAAATTTAGATAATCTTCATCGTAACTTATAACGCCTGAGGGTGTGGAGTTTATTGAACTGTTCTCTGCGTATCCCTAGATTTATTAAGTTAATGGGATGTTTAACAAGTCTTTAGAAAAATCTAATTTTTTTTTATTTTTTTGTTATAAAAAAAATTAATTATCTGCCCCAATTCGGGCCTCCGATTATGCCAGATATTGTAGATAACAATCTGATGTAGGGTAGTAATTCGGTTCTTGAATTCTAGTTCAAGAATCGTGTAAGGAAAAGTCTCTCTCCCCTCGTCCGAAATCTGGGTGAGATTTTATAGATTATTTAAGCTTTTATACTGTTATATTTGGTAAATTAATGGGTGCTGTAAAAATGGATTTCCTTTTTTTCTTTTGTAGAAATTTAATGCGTGTAGAATGAACTGCTATGGGGGATAAATACTGCTATAGGAATATAAGGCTGCAGAATGCATTGCTATAGGAATATAAGGCTACAGAATGCATTGCTATAGGAATATAAGGCTACAGAATGTATTGATACAGGAATATAAGGCTACAGAATGCACTTATATAGGAATAAATGCTACCGAATAGCTATAGGAATAATGCCAAAGGATACACTGCTATAAAAATAAGCTATAGTAGGAACCAACTTCTATAGGAATAAGTTGTTGTAGGAATTAACTGCTAAAAGAATAAACGGTTACAGAAATGAATTTTGTCGCTATGAGAAATTAACAATTGAATTTTTCTTTTTTTTTTTGGCACTTACTCAACATTTTTCGCAATGTTTTTAAAACGACTTCTACGTCATTTCGTTGTTCTCCCCCCTCTCGCACGTTTAATTTCTATTGTTTATTACGACATTGTAGTTACAATGTCGCAGTATGGATCATGTCAACTCGTGCATACACAAGAAAGTTTGTGCAAGATGTCAACATTCAGGCGTTATTTTCCTATTAATTCGGGCTTCGAGACACGTTAGAACATCTTAAAATTGTTGGCCTACGACACTACTTTTGCCGAATTTGCGAAGGGTTTGGCCTTGTTTTTTTAATTTAAGGCTCATACCGTATAAATCTAAACTTTCTGAGTAAAATATTTAGAGGTTCGAGCTGGATACAAGACGATGTGTCAGGTGTTAAAACAGTCCTTTTTACTGCAAAGTAGGAAAGTGGAAGCTTAATTACCGTGTGTAATGTCGGAATTTAAAGGTTTTTAAGTTATAGAAATCACAGAAAACGTATAAACGAGGGATGCATATGATAAAATTCTCATCTTTCAATAACGTTTAACGAGCGTATAGTACGTGACACGCGCTCTAAACTCTCACCCTCTCAATGCAGGAATTAAGTATACGACTTAGAATTAAGAACAGGAGAAATTCTATTCTAAATATTCGACTTTAAAGTGGTTTTTTTTAAATTTTATTTTCTATTTATTTTTTTTTATGGGAGAGTTCGACGAACCCTTAATGATCTCGATGAGTTTTTAACCAATGAGTGACTCTTCTCATATAAATTCCGTGTGTTGTAGTTACGTGCACTTAACTTCATTGAATTCTGGTGTGTAGAAGGGCGTTAAAATAAATATATTTTGATGTTATTTACTGTAATGTTTCTGCTGCTCGTTGGTCAATTCGTTGTTGATGTTGGAGTTTGTAGCTCGGGGGTAAGATACACGCAAAGTGAATAGTGTGTGTGTGCATCGTTTCGAGTGGTCTGCGGTTACCATACCTTCGGGATATTCGGCAAAGAGAAAGCAAAGGCTATTTAATATTTGATACTTTACAGTTTGCCATATGGGAATTTAATTAAAAATTTTTCGATCTGTCCAACGAATTTACTCCTACACGTCTCCATTGATCTGGCCATTTTTACGGTGTTTTCTTGTACGTTTAAGGTGTTAATTTGTAAAATATAGTGTAAAATCTGTAATGGTTAAGAGTAGAATTCTTTAAACGAGCTTCGACCTGTAACTTAGGCTCGTATGCTAGCCTAGTATAGTGGAACCTCAAGTAACAACCCCTATTCTGCGTCCAGTTTTTATAGCCTACCTTTGAATAACGAACACCGGCAGGAGACGTGTCCGTTGTTCAAAGGTGTACGGTCCAACCTGTCAACAGCTCACAGTTTTGACTGTACTCGGGATGCTGGTAATGTGAATAACTTCAACACGAAACCATAAAAAGCACCCTGTACTCATCCCCTAAAATAAGGAATATTAAATCCTATGCCTTCCTAGTAAGGAAAATGCTACTTTACATCGAATCCTTAATGGAATGTCTCTAAATTACAGCAAAATCTACGAGATGCCAGATGATTCCAGCACAATCTACCATCTTGTTATCACTCGCAGGCCCGACAGAACGTTTATTTACCAAGATCTAGGCTACGTAATTAACATGTAATTACTTTATTAACCAGTAAATACTATTAAATTAACAATTTTACTGGTTAAAACGGTAAAAAACTCATATTCGAGGGAATAGTAAACGTTCATTAAACTTTTCTTCTCCATCAAACACGCTAATTCTGTCTACATTTGTAGTGTTCTAGTGTTTAATATAATACAAACGACGACGGGCCTTGTTATAAAAATAAGAATTTTCGACTCGTCCTGCTTAATTTTCTCAATTTGTCGTCAATGGCCGCGATTCGGGACTTAATAGGCATGCACATTCTGTCGTAACGTTTAGTTCAGCCACACACACTTAACCCCATTGTGTATCCCGTTCCGCTCAAGTACTGCAAATGTCGAGTTTATATACAGCTAGTTCCAATCTCACTCGCCCAATTTAAACTTATACCAAGACCTTATTTGGTCGTTATAAAAGCTTACCTTTTCAAGGTCGGTTGATTTTTCATTGTCGTTGTTCAAAGACCATTCATTACTCGCATCCTGTTTCGAGCCATTGGATGAACGTACAGTACATTGAGAAAGTCCGTCCACAGAAAAAAATAATGTACTGTGTATATAATACTACACTATAATACTTTGAAGGGCTCACAATCGCTGAATACTTGATGACTTCTCTTAGATTGGTTACGCATGTTAGGATAATTTGATAAGCTCTCAATGGGATAATCGGGGGGTTGCATTTCTTCGCTTGTAAAGGGAACCAAACACTAATTTACCTGTCGAGATTGGTGTAGGGATGCGCTTTATACTGTTTTTTTTTACGTATTTCCCTCGGTTTTTATGTATAAACCGTCCGAGTTCGTGTTTCGGAGTTAAGAAGGTGGAGTGTAGCCTCTCCTCCCGGCCTAGTTTGCTCTTCCTAGTTTTTAACTTTCTTCTAATCGATTCTACAGTGCCTGGAAGGATTAATCATACCATAATTAAACCCCCATATAAATTTATTTGGGGAGAAATATAAAAAGATACACTTTTCTGCCGTACAAAAATAGGAGATTATGGAGTTTGTAAACGTTCTGTATGACCTATAATATGCTTAAATGATCACCAGCAGGTTATTAAGTTATAAACAACACAACCTGTTTAAGTTAGCACCCGATTGTAAGGGAAGGAACCAAATTAAACAAACAAATTTCTTAAGTATAAGCGACTTACATCCTTACAAAACGAGCGGATCTTTAGAGCCTGCGTAGAATCGAAGACAGAGCGAGAAAGTAGCGTGTTAGGGGGGTTATATATATTTTTTTAATTTAGAAGGCCTTCTTCGTTTAATTGTTTCCCGAACGGAGTTATCAAGATGGAGAGCGAAGTAAGGATATCAATCAAAGCTTTGATTATAAGGTACACACTTGGTAAAACCTGTTCGATAATGTCTCTTTTAAAGTTATCCAACCCCTCTTTTTTTGTGTTATACGCTTTAATTAAGAATGGTATTCCTCCGAAGAAAGAAAAGGCACTGTTCATGGGCCAAAAACAACAGTCGAAAATTCTCCTGAGCCCGTTTGGATCCCTTATCTACGTTCGTTAATTGTAGGGATATGTGGAATGATACACTACATCCGACACAACGGATGAATGTATTCTGACTAGCTGATAAGTCTTCTAATGAGTAATGAGTCTATTCTGAAGGGGAACACGACCCCCCCTTTCGTCTATCGTTTCCCATACACTTGTGCTCGTATTGTAAATGTCGTAAAGGTTCCTGAACTATGCTACACTTTCGGGAGTCGTTAGGTTCTGTTGGAGAAGGGGGGTAGGTCGGAGTTGAGCCATCTTTCTAAAATTGGGCTTTCTTTGTTGCTCTTTTTTTCCTCGATTGTTAGCCACACTTGAGAGTTTTTAAGGTATAATTTGCTTAAATTTTTTTTACTGTGTTTTTAGGGTAAATTTTTATGCTTTTTTAAGGATGATTAAGTTTTATCGGGGGCAGTCCGAGTGACGTCTCTAAAATCGGATATTTTAAAACTTTTTTCTCGAATAATTAGCTAAATTTTTAACATTTTAAAAAGATTATACGTATAAAATTGTTTAATATTTCCATATTTTTTTAAAATTTAATGCTAAAATTCTAAACTGAGATGTGCTTTCGGGGGGTCATCGAGTTCAACTGGGGATTGCCAAAGTTAAGTTTCTCCTTCTAAAATTTCGATTTTATTTGATATTTTAAAATATATTTAATTAAATTTAAGCATTTATAAAGAATTACAAGCATATTTACAGACTTTTTTGTTTGGTTTTTTACATTATAGTTCTATGGGAGTAACCAAAATTAAGTTCATCTTTCAAGTGTTCTATGCTAACTTTTATGAGTAATGTTGCTAAATTTTATTATTTTAACGAATTATTATCATTTAATTCATTAAAATTTATGTATTTTATACTTATTTAAAGTAAAATTTATTGAATGAACGTGATCTAATTTCGTTAGAATACCTACAAGGCTATAAAAAGTAGCATAGAAAATCAGACCTAGTATTTTTAAAAAGTAATTAATCCTTGTCTAATTAAAGGGAGTAAAATTTAGAAGGTTAAGTTGGCGAAATTCTCGAAAATTTGGCATTGAGTAGCATCGTCGTAACACTTAAATATTCAAGTAAGTTCAATACAGGCCTACAAATTAAGCTTTAAATTAGAACTTTTAAGCCATAAACACTGTTAAAAACACGGTTAAACCTTTAAAATTTAATTAAATTGAGATAAAAAGAAGTGAAGTTGAAACAAATTTTTCCAAGTTCCAGATAGAAATAACGACTAAAAAAAATTTTAGATTTCTTGCTGTTTATTAATAAATAATAAAAATAAGGATTTAAATTATATTAAAAATTCGAAAAATCCTTTTATTTTTAAATACATTTGACAAAATTTTGATTATTTCTTTAAAATTTCTCGTGTGAAGCTCTAACAAAAACTGCATGTGTAAGGTACTAAAGTAAGACTTTCGGAGCTCTAAACAAAAATTAAGGATAATAAAAACAGATTAAAATTAAGAAATAGGCTATACAGAGCCTTAAAAAAGGGTCAACTAATCCTTGCCTTGTTATAAGAGATCAAAAATACGAGTACAAAGTTAATGACGTTGACATTTTTTTTTTAACGCGAAACTTCTCGTTATTCTTTACTATTTTACGCATTTATCATTAATTTAATTAATAAAAAACCTAATTTATTAAGTTATAAAACCGATATTAATTTAATTTAGACACTTTTCCGATGATTAAATTCGATTTTTCCTTTTTAAACAAAGCGCCGATCCGGAAGAGGTTCCTTCACCCCAACGTTGATAAAAATCGTAATTATAATAATAATAATAATGTAAATTATACGGGAATTTTATAATTATTCCGTAAAGTTTCAAGTGGCAAATTATCGTATCCAAATTGAAATTTTTATTAAATTAGAAATACCCCACTATAACAGGAGTTACACGTGAACAGGAGGAACTAAGTTCCGCGTTATAACTATAGAAAAAATTTAAGTTTTAATTATTAAAAATCGATGGAAAAATTTTTAAAAAAGGACCTTCTCTTGTTTACCACACAAATAAGGATCTTTTCTTTTTTTATTCCCCTGTTTTTTTGGGGGGGATGGAACCGTTCATCCTAACATAACTGTACTGGAATGTAAAAGAAATCAATGTAGATGGTATTATTCTTAGCTTCTGTTTCTTATAGTTCTTTCCTTCTTTATTTTTTTTTTCCTTGTGTAGTAGTGTTTTTCACGATACTCTAAGCTCTAGGTTTTTCTTTGAATGTAGTTTTATTCCAGGAAGAGAAAAATATCGTATGAAGGATCAAGTTTACTCCGTCGCCTCTTATACTACTGATAAAAACACACAAACTTTAGAAGCTTTATACAAACTCACAATTGATACAGATTTCATTTCAAGAAACCGTCTTATTAAGATTTCTAGTCATTAAAATCGTGTGAAGAAGCCGAAAATTTTCTTAGAAGTATCATTTGACTAAACGTTTTCGTGATCTTCCTTATTTAGAACTTGATTTTCTAACCAGCACTATTGATAAATACGCTATTTTTCTGTGTTTTTTTTTTTTTTTTCTTCTTCTTCTTTTCTACGAATATACAAACTTTAACTCTAGATTTATGTCAAATAACGATGAATTTTAATGAAGATTAAACAGGAGATCCGAAATTCGAATTATCTGAAGTGTAAACCGCGTGTTTCTATTTACGTTTTTAGAGTGTTATTTAATTTAAAAATTAAGGAAAATTACCGGAATTTTTGATTTTTTTATTATCTATAGAATCATAAAATTATATCGAATACAATTTTGCAATCGAGAAAATTGATCTAATCCATATAAATTACAGTCAATCTTGATAGAGACTTTAACCTTTCTAGATATTGTCAACAGAATGTTGTATGTAGCACCTGTAACCTCTACTTGTCTGACGTGATCTGGTCGTTTATATTGCATTTTACTTAAATTTTCGGCAATTTTATAGTCTTATAAACCCTACAAATAACTTAATTTGTTTCCAGTTTAACTTAATAATAACTTATACACTTAAATTTTGAAAGTGTATCAACGTAATTTCCGCAGTGTTTGATAGACTTTGCAGTGATTTTGTGAACGTGTTAATGTCTAAGTTACAGTTTTATTTAGATTTTCAGTAATTTTATTATGTTTATAATCATAAAATATCATAATTTCGATAATTCTCGAACTGATTAATAATTTATTCGCTAATATTTCGAAGTATATTGTCGTACTTTCGATAGATTTAGACAGAATTCTCTCAACCCTTAACTTCGCCCGAGTATCGTGCAGAATATTAATGCTACTAAATTACAGAATCTATACAAGTCAATTAATATCATACAATTAATAAATACAAAAGATCCGTATTATTAACGGCATCAACAGGTTACGTAAACGTTGCAATTAATTAGGCCATGAACTTGATAATTGAATTTAATAAATATTTATTTATTTTTAAAAAAAATCATGTTTAATTAGCAAAAAATTCTTCAAATAAGCGAATTATAAGCCGAATTTCATTAAAAAAAATTGATGCCTAATTACCAAAATTCAGTTAAATAAGCGTGTAGAAGCCGAATTTCGTGAAAAAATTGGCGTGTAATTACCAAAATTCGATTAAACAAAGCGAGTTACCAGCCGAATTTCTCGTAAACAACGTATAACGCGCGAAGGCATAATTAGATATTGTAAAGAATATTCTTCAATATTCTTCCAATTACTCTTCTCTGGTAGTTGCAAAGTAAAATCTGTAAAGGAAACTGCAATTTCTTTCCCTTAAAACCTCGCCATTCAGACCATTATGATAGGGTATGAGATAAGTTGGTCATTTTTCAATATAAAAGACTATTATTATGGTTCTGACTGATAACAATCATATTTATTGGTTACCTTCATTGGTATGGAACTTTAGAAAGACTTGGAACTCTTATATTGAATTCTCAGTTGTACGCTTCGTGAATTCATAATTTAAATACGTTGTTACCTTGACTACCGCACGCAATAACTCCGCTACCATTTGGTACATACAAAGCACTTCATGGCAGCTTCTATATAAGTTCTGTCTGCTTAACTGCTTGCTATTCGAGAAGGACGGATGATTATGAATTAGAGAACACCTAGACATCGACAAAATAGGGTCTAGAATTTAGAAAATTCTCCCTGTCTTTGTCGTTTCGAGGTGGTGCCTACGTGATACAAATGGACGATTTGAATTTACGAGATATTCCTCTTTATTAGTGATTAGGAGGCAGATAGGGATGCTGTGTGTAGTGTAGAAGGTGCACGTTTAGTATTAGAAGTAGAACATATGGGGGTTTTTATCTGTTAAGGTTTAGTGTGTAGAAAGCATACACTTAGTGTGAAGTTATAGGGGAGATGGGGGTTTTCTCTTTTAAGGTTTTGTGTGTTTTAGTACCAATAGCAGTTTCCTCGATAAAAATGGAAATTATTGTGAAATTTTTAACACTTCTTAAAGCAGGGTCTTGTATGAATTCTCAGATTTTATACTTTTGTTCTCCCTGAATTGTTACTGTTTAAGTGCTAAGTATCCTACACATTCTTCGACATTTAAGTCATTGAATGTATTTTTAGTCAGTAGGTGTTACGCTAAGGTGTACAAATTCCACAAACACCTTCGTAATTGCAAGTTCATTACTCCGTGTCGACGTTTTATATTGTTTTCTTACTTAATTTTTACTCCGTAAAAGTTCAATTGGTATGTGTAAAATGGTAATTTTTTACGCTTAATAAACCCTTAAAAGTTTCAAAGTTTCTTTAAAACGAAAAATAATATATATATATTTATATATTATTTAACATTCGGAAGGGAATAATTAAGTTCTATATCTTATAATAATTATCCAGGATAATTTAGAAGATAAATAAGGAACCGTTTATGTTAATAACGGCATTTCACAATAGACTATTCAGTAATTTATTGGTAAAAAAGTCGGTGTAGAAATTTTCCTTACTAATAACAAAACATCAGACCTTGTAATTCTTGTTACTTATTTTCTTAGCAACTACAAGATAATTTTTTTATTTTTTAAAAATTAGGAAAAATAAGCGAAAACAATAAATTTTTCAATAAATGTTTTACCGCTTTAACTAATCCTACTTTCTCTTCGGTTAGTTCTTTCACTTTAATTTGTACTTTTACTAATTATTTTCGCTTTTTGTTAATTAATTTGGCTTAAATAGTGCTTTTTTTATTAATTATTTTGACTCTAAGCAGTAATTTTTACTGACTATAACTGTCTAATTTTATTATAAAGAGTCTTTTCTGCTAATTAATTTAGTTTAAATAGTGCTTTTTTATTAATTTTTTCTATTCTAATCTACTAACCTGGCCTTAACTGGTGCATTTTACTGACTAATTTCAGTAGTTTTAACCGGGACTTTCTGCTATAATTATTGCTTTTTCACCCCTCAATAATTTTCGCTTTAACCAGTAATTTCTATTGACTACTTGAACTTTTACTAATTATTTTCTATTTTAATTACTACTTTAACTAGCATTAAGGAATGATAAAGTATCCTCCATCTTTCGACGGTCGTTAGGAAATTCGAACGAGAGAGAGCCTCGAAAATGTCTCATCATTCGTAAGTAATTCAGAAATCATTAATCTTTCCTCCAAGGTTTCGAAGATTATGCCTCGACAAGGCATTAAAATTTGAGGTTTTTTTGTATGCATTAAAGACTATTAAAAGAAACTTGAAAAGCACTAAAACTTACGTCAAAGTCTGATAGAGTATACGTTGGAATTCGTCATTCGATATGATATAAAGCTCTCACCCTTATGAGAGGTTATAAAAAGTATCAAAAACTATGTCAAAAACTATAGTAGTGAATGAGTGCCGCTTGACAAACTTTATAATTCGGTTAGAAAAGTATTATTGTTATTATTTTATATTTTTTAAAAGTATTTCTGATAGGAATGAAGGTAAAAGTGATGAAGAAATATCGAGATATTTTTAATATAAGGCAGGAAAAATCTAAAAATAGTTGATACGCTCGGATGTCATTCCCCCAACTTTTCTACATTCTCGATATTCCTGAAGTATTCCCGACCGAACAAATTTAGAGTGGAGCAAAATAAGTTATCGAATTGTTTCTGTCAAGGAGGGATAAGAAAATACGCCACCATTTTCGATTGTTCTAAGGATTTATAGTGTTTTACTTGGACATCACACTCCAATCGAAAGCGTGCTCTTGTCGATTTTTGGAGTGAAATTTTACCTACTTCATCACTTTACTCGAGGTGTTTTCTACCTATTTAAAGATCAGTTAACGAAGATGTCTGTCTTTATGATAGTTCTAATCAAATCTCGAGAGACAAACGATCGCCTAATCCGATTAAACCGAATGGGGAGATCCAAAACAAAAGTGTGTGTGTGTGTTTCTTCTTCTACTTCGACCTTAATTCTCGTCTTCTACCTCAAGAAACTTTTGGTATAAATCCAATAATATGCTTATTTTTTCGTGCTTTTGTGCTTAGAAGCGTAAACACGGTTAGCTGTGGTGACGTATGGAGTGTTTGTTTAAACCCCTCTTCCCCCGAAAGATGAGAATAAAGGTAAATTTAATCTTATGTTATCTTACGGGGAAGCTCTCGAGATATTCTTCACTTATTGTTTTTTGCTCCTGCTTTACATATTTTTTAAAAGTAAAAACCGCATATACATAAGAATTACTTAGAGAGGTGGCGGCGTGTAAGCCGTCGGAGAGAAAACCGCCCCCAATTTATTCCTTATCCATCACATGGCCATGGTAACAATCGAGAAGCTTAGGCAAATGCGCATTATAATTCGATATTTGAAAGCCTCTTCAAACAAATTAATGAAAACTCTTTCCTCGTCTCTTTCCTTTCAGGCTATTCGCCGTTAAAAGGTGTGCAAGGTGTCAAAGAGGAATTTTTGCCAACGAATTAGTCATGAGAGCTCGGGACCTTGTTTATCATCTGCATTGTTTTACTTGTGGATGGTGTAACGCGGCATTAACGCAAGGGGATTACTTTGGCCTCAGGGACAACTTGGTGTACTGTCGGACTCACTACGAACTTTTGGTCCACGGTGATTCATATCTAACAGCGGAAGGGCTACCGAGACAGGGACCCGTTAATGGTGGACCTCCGGCAACCGGTAGCACTCTAGGAGAGAGGACAACGGATAATCCCGCACCGCCGCCGCCTTATCCGGTGTATTCTGGTGTAGGATCAGTCAGGAAAGGAAGACCCAGGAAGAGGAAAACGTCTGATATCGGTGTTGACGGTTTGCAGCCACAAAATATTGGTGAGTAGCCACCAATTCCTGTTAAGTTCTAACGATTTTATGGCTAAGCAACGTGAATTTTTTTAAGAATTAACGATAATCCTGCGAATTGTCTTGTAGGGTTGCAAGTGATGGACCCGACACTACACATTCCACAGATGGATGGAAGTTCAAACAATCAGAATTCGCAAACAGGGATGTCTACAGGGCAACCACCTCAACGCACCAAACGTATGCGCACCTCTTTTAAACATCATCAGCTTCGTACAATGAAATCATACTTTGCCATTAACCAAAATCCGGATGCGAAAGATCTCAAGCAGCTAGCACAGAAGACAGGATTATCGAAGAGAGTTTTGCAGGTCAGTTGGCTTTCAAGATATCTTTCTTTACTTTCTAAGCTATGTAAACCCTGCGGGTGGTTAGAGATAGGTTTAGAATTTTCTCCCCCTTTGCGAAAAGGGCGCTTCCCGAAATTCCTTTTTCGGTAGTTCTCACTTTCTCCTTCCTTTTTATGAAAGTTGATGTAATTAACAGATCGTTAGGGATAACTATAAATCAATCCTAAACACAGCGGGGACATGGCGACAATGTGGACGGGTCAGGTGAACACCTCACCCGGTTTCTCATCGTTGAGGGAGTTTGCATGGGAGAGCTTTTATGACACCGTGCTTTAGAGTGGGCCAACTTTGCCCCCGGCCTGTCCTACGGTCACGAAGGGAGATGGTATCGAATTGTGTTAGATAAACAGAAGGTTGGACATAAGTGGCCTTCTCGTGCTGAGAGGCGTCGATACAAAGAGTAGGAGGTGAAGTTGATGGTATGTCTCTGCAGAAATATGATCTTGCAGCGGGCATTGCACGCTCGACTGCACTCCAACACAGTTTATACACAGTTTAAAGATGCTACCGTATTATTTAAACATTGTACCAATCGAGTAACTTTGCCCGCAGCCACGAAACAATTTCCCATCTCGCGCTATACATAGCGGGTTTATATACCACTGAAGAGTTTTCTTCTTTCAGGTGTGGTTCCAGAACGCTCGAGCCAAATGGAGAAGAAACAACCTTAAACAGCAAGAACAACAGCAGACTCAAACGTCCCAAGCACATCCCATTAGTGCAGGTAGCCCAGGTGCTACAAGTTCATTCTCGGAACCAAGTCCCGCACCTTCGTGCGGTGGCATGGGCGCGGAAGGACCTGTTTCCACTCATTCGATAGTCAACATGACAGGTATAGACTATGGCGACGGAGGAGCACTCACTCCTTTGGTATCTCACCACGCTCCAACATCAGTCGGAGGAGACGGTTTACCACTGACATCCTTTCAAGAACTGTTTTGAATCTCGTCAACAAAGTGAACCCCACACGAAAAGAAAGAACAAAATCGAAGGTTGTGATTTCCTCATTTCATTCCTCTATATTGGAAATCACCTACTTATCTTCAAACAATTAGTTCGAGCTTTGAAAAAGCTAAAAGAAAAAGAAGGGACTGAAATCTTCGACTGGTTCTCACTCAGAATACCCCCTAAAAAATAATAAACATAATAAAAAGAATGTCCAATTCGTGACTGACTATGCTGTATGTACAGTATATGTTAATGTTAATGTGTACGTATTGTTTATGTGTGTGTGTGTGCATGTGCGTGTATCTCCCACGAAGTGTCTTTAGCCACTTTTATTGTACGTGCAATAATTAAAGGCGGGAAAATCGTAAATGTTTCTTCTTTTTTTCTTCTCCTCCTCCTCCTCCTCCTTCTTCCTTTCTATCTTTATATTCTAATTATTAGACACGTTACATAAAATAATTAACACGTAATTAACGAGACGTGTATATAAACACCAGGAAATATTAATAAACTATCGTGTTAATAGCGTGATACATAATACAATTAATTAATGAAACTATCTTAAACGTAATATAAATCTAATTTACGGATTTAAATAAAATTAAAATATTTATATTCTTTTATAAATATTATTTTTATAAAGCGATTAATTCGAAGATNGGGGTTTTTAAAAAAAAAAATGGTAAAAAAAATCAAGAAAATATTCGCTAAATTCCCTCAAAAATTATTATCATCATCATCATCGTCAAATTAATCAAAAATTTGATATTAAATTTAGATAATCTTCATCGTAACTTATAACGCCTGAGGGTGTGGAGTTTATTGAACTGTTCTCTGCGTATCCCTAGATTTATTAAGTTAATGGGATGTTTAACAAGTCTTTAGAAAAATCTAATTTTTTTTTATTTTTTTGTTATAAAAAAAGAATTAATTATCTGCCCCAATTCGGGCCTCCGATTATGCCAGATATTGTAGATAACAATCTGATGTAGGGTAGTAATTCGGTTCTTGAATTCTAGTTCAAGAATCGTGTAAGGAAAAGTCTCTCTCCCCTCGTCCGAAATCTGGGTGAGATTTTATAGATTATTTAAGCTTTTATACTGTTATATTTGGTAAATTAATGGGTGCTGTAAAAATGGATTTCCTTTTTTTCTTTTGTAGAAATTTAATGCGTGTAGAATGAACTGCTATGGGGGATAAATACTGCTATAGGAATATAAGGCTGCAGAATGCATTGCTATAGGAATATAAGGCTACAGAATGCATTGCTATAGGAATATAAGGCTACAGAATGTATTGATACAGGAATATAAGGCTACAGAATGCACTTATATAGGAATAAATGCTACCGAATAGCTATAGGAATAATGCCAAAGGATACACTGCTATAAAAATAAGCTATAGTAGGAACCAACTTCTATAGGAATAAGTTGTTGTAGGAATTAACTGCTAAAAGAATAAACGGTTACAGAAATGAATTTTGTCGTTATGAGAAATTAACAATTGAATTTTTCTTTTTTTTTTTTGGCACTTACTCAACATTTTTCGCAATGTTTTTAAAACGACTTCTACGTCATTTCGTTGTTCTCCCCCCTCTCGCACGTTTAATTTCTATTGTTTATTACGACATTGTAGTTACAATGTCGCAGTATGGATCATGTCAACTCGTGCATACACAAGAAAGTTTGTGCAAGATGTCAACATTCATGCGTTATTTTCCTATTAATTCGGGCTTCGAGACACGTTAGAACATCTTAAAATTGTTGGCCTACGACACTACTTTTGCCGAATTTGCGAAGGGTTTGGCCTTGTTTTTTTAATTTAAGGCTCATACCGTATAAATCTAAACTTTCTGAGTAAAATATTTAGAGGTTCGAGCTGGATACAAGACGATGTGTCAGGTGTTAAAACAGTCCTTTTTACTGCAAAGTAGGAAAGTGGAAGCTTAATTACCGTGTGTAATGTCGGAATTTAAAGGTTTTTAAGTTATAGAAATCACAGAAAACGTATAAACGAGGGATGCATATGATAAAATTCTCATCTTTCAATAACGTTTAACGAGCGTATAGTACGTGACACGCGCTCTAAACTCTCACCCTCTCAATGCAGGAATTAAGTATACGACTTAGAATTAAGAACAGGAGAAATTCTATTCTAAATATTCGACTTTAAAGTGGTTTTTTTTAAATTTTATTTTCTATTTATTTTTTTTTATGGGAGAGTTCGACGAACCCTTAATGATCTCGATGAGTTTTTAACCAATGAGTGACTCTTCTCATATAAATTCCGTGTGTTGTAGTTACGTGCACTTAACTTCATTGAATTCTGGTGTGTAGAAGGGCGTTAAAATAAATATATTTTGATGTTATTTACTGTAATGTTTCTGCTGCTCGTTGGTCAATTCGTTGTTGATGTTGGAGTTTGTAGCTCGGGGGTAAGATACACGCAAAGTGAATAGTGTGTGTGTGCATCGTTTCGAGTGGTCTGCGGTTACCATACCTTCGGGATATTCGGCAAAGAGAAAGCAAAGGCTATTTAATATTTGATACTTTACAGTTTGCCATATGGGAATTTAATTAAAAATTTTTCGATCTGTCCAACGAATTTACTCCTACACGTCTCCATTGATCTGGCCATTTTTACGGTGTTTTCTTGTACGTTTAAGGTGTTAATTTGTAAAATATAGTGTAAAATCTGTAATGGTTAAGAGTAGAATTCTTTAAACGAGCTTCGACCTGTAACTTAGGCTCGTATGCTAGCCTAGTATAGTGGAACCTCAAGTAACAACCCCTATTCTGCGTCCAGTTTTTATAGCCTACCTTTGAATAACGAACACCGGCAGGAGACGTGTCCGTTGTTCAAAGGTGTACGGTCCAACCTGTCAACAGCTCACAGTTTTGACTGTACTCGGGATGCTGGTAATGTGAAGAACTTCAACACGAAACCATAAAAAGCACCCTGTACTCATCCCCTAAAATAAGGAATATTAAATCCTATGCCTTCCTAGTAAGGAAAATGCTACTTTACATCGAATCCTTAATGGAATGTCTCTAAATTACAGCAAAATCTACGAGATGCCAGATGATTCCAGCACAATCTACCATCTTGTTATCACTCGCAGGCCCGACAGAACGTTTATTTACCAAGATCTAGGCTACGTAATTAACATGTAATTACTTTATTAACCAGTAAATACTATTAAATTAACAATTTTACTGGTTAAAACGGTAAAAAACTCATATTCGAGGGAATAGTAAACGTTCATTAAACTTTTCTTCTCCATCAAACACGCTAATTCTGTCTACATTTGTAGTGTTCTAGTGTTTAATATAATACAAACGACGACGGGCCTTGTTATAAAAATAAGAATTTTCGACTCGTCCTGCTTAATTTTCTCAATTTGTCGTCAATGGCCGCGATTCGGGACTTAATAGGCATGCACATTCTGTCGTAACGTTTAGTTCAGCCACACACACTTAACCCCATTGTGTATCCGTTCCGCTCAAGTACTGCAAATGTCGAGTTTATATACAGCTAGTTCCAATCTCACTCGCCCAATTTAAACTTATACCAAGACCTTATTTGGTCGTTATAAAAGCTTACCTTTTCAAGGTCGGTTGATTTTTCATTGTCGTTGTTCAAAGACCATTCATTACTCGCATCCTGTTTCGAGCCATTGGATGAACGTACAGTACATTGAGAAAGTCCGTCCACAGAAAAAAATAATGTACTGTGTATATAATACTACACTATAATACTTTGAAGGGCTCACAATCGCTGAATACTTGATGACTTCTCTTAGATTGGTTACGCATGTTAGGATAATTTGATAAGCTCTCAATGGGATAATCGGGGGGTTGCATTTCTTCGCTTGTAAAGGGAACCAAACACTAATTTACCTGTCGAGATTGGTGTAGGGATGCGCTTTATACTGTTTTTTTTTTTACGTATTTCCCTCGGTTTTTATGTATAAACCGTCCGAGTTCGTGTTTCGGAGTTAAGAAGGTGGAGTGTAGCCTCTCCTCCCGGCCTAGTTTGCTCTTCCTAGTTTTTAACTTTCTTCTAATCGATTCTACAGTGCCTGGAAGGATTAATCATACCATAATTAAACCCCCATATAAATTTATTTGGGGAGAAATATAAAAAGATACACTTTTCTGCCGTACAAAAATAGGAGATTATGGAGTTTGTAAACGTTCTGTATGACCTATAATCTGCTTAAATGATCACCAGCAGGTTATTAAGTTATAAACAACACAACCTGTTTAAGTTAGCACCCGATTGTAAGGGAAGGAACCAAATTAAACAAACAAATTTCTTAAGTATAAGCGACTTACATCCTTACAAAACGAGCGGATCTTTAGAGCCTGCGTAGAATCGAAGACAGAGCGAGAAAGTAGCGTGTTAGGGGGGTTATATATATTTTTTTAATTTAGAAGGCCTTCTTCGTTTAATTGTTTCCCGAACGGAGTTATCAAGATGGAGAGCGAAGTAAGGATATCAATCAAAGCTTTGATTATAAGGTACACACTTGGTAAAACCTGTTCGATAATGTCTCTTTTAAAGTTATCCAACCCCTCTTTTTTTGTGTTATACGCTTTAATTAAGAATGGTATTCCTCCGAAGAAAGAAAAGGCACTGTTCATGGGCCAAAAACAACAGTCGAAAATTCTCCTGAGCCCGTTTGGATCCCTTATCTACGTTCGTTAATTGTAGGGATATGTGGAATGATACACTACATCCGACACAACGGATGAATGTATTCTGACTAGCTGATAAGTCTTCTAATGAGTAATGAGTCTATTCTGAAGGGGAACACGACCCCCCCCCTTTCGTCTATCGTTTCCCATACACTTGTGCTCGTATTGTAAATGTCGTAAAGGTTCCTGAACTATGCTACACTTTCGGGAGTCGTTAGGTTCTGTTGGAGAAGGGGGGTAGGTCGGAGTTGAGCCATCTTTCTAAAATTGGGCTTTCTTTGTTGCTCTTTTTTTCCTCGATTGTTAGCCACACTTGAGAGTTTTTAAGGTATAATTTGCTTAAATTTTTTTTACTGTGTTTTTAGGGTAAATTTTTATGCTTTTTTAAGGATGATTAAGTTTTATCGGGGGCAGTCCGAGTGACGTCTCTAAAATCGGATATTTTAAAACTTTTTTCTCGAATAATTAGCTAAATTTTTAACATTTTAAAAAGATTATACGTATAAAATTGTTTAATATTTCCATATTTTTTTAAAATTTAATNAAAATTTTTATTTATACTAAAAATATGCACAAAAATTTGTTTGATAATCGCGAATTTTGAGGGTGAAAATTCCAACTTAACAATTGAAACTACCAAGCAGACGTAGCTTTATTTCTTCGTTAGTTTAGTTGAAATTCTTAAACGACCTCTGACCCCCATTAAGGAAACATTAAAAAAAAAATTCAAAAATTACATTAAAATTAATTTAAAAAACCCGCACTTTGAGAGTAGAAATTTCAACTGAACAATTGCAACTACCCTGTGAAGTTAGCCTTATTTTTTCCTTAATTTAGTTCAAATTGTTAAACGACCTTTGACCTTCGTTAAAAAAAGGAAAAAATATTTAAAAATGCATAAAAATTTGTTCAAAACCCCCCCTTAAAATTAATCAAAAACACTCATTTCGAGGATGGAAATTCCGACTTAACAACTGCGCCTATCAAGCAGACGTAGCATTATTTCTTTGTTAATTTATTTGAAATTCTTAAAAGACCTTTGACCTTCGTTAAGAAAACTTTAAAAATTTTCAAAAAATACATAAAAATCTATTTCAAAATCTCTTATAATTAATCAAAAGCACGCACTTCGAGGATGGAAAAATAAAAGGAAAAAAAAATAAAACAGGTTCAGTTTTAAGAATCAAAAGTATAAACACGTGATTATCCTTAAACTTAACCTTAAACACCACCAGCACAAAAAAGAAATAATAAATAAATAAATAAATAAAGACACAAAGTGCAAAAGAGAAAATATAAAATTGTACGAAGCACATTACCGTATTGTTTTTACGTGTTTTTTCATCCGTGCTTAACACTGCATGCGTATTTAATGACCTTATTTTGACAGCTAATTACTGTGTCGGTGTACAATTTATGCCACGTGACTTGGAATTAGATATAAAAAAAAAAAAAAAAAGGAAAAAATACTTCTGACAATTAAACGTTTTCATTTCATAGCACGTGCTCACTGACCTTCATTTAGAAAGGGAACCTTTTATTTCTAGTAACTTTATCGGTGTATATATACATACAGACATACACACACACACACACACACACACACACACATATTACCTGGTAACAAATGGCGATTTTTTACCATTTTTTTGATTGATTAATTGATCGATAATTCTACCATAATGACAGGCCATAAGCATTATCAAAGGGTCATTTGTTTACCGGGTGTTTAAAGTGCGGTTGTGTCGTTTTAAATACCCTATAATCAATGGGTTGGTCAATTGGTATCATCGAGTGCACGATAGTTTAAAGGGCCTATTTATTTTTGATCGATGTGTAGTGCATTCTTGTGTTACGTGGGGTTTAAAATTCGTAGAAAATTGGGGTATTTTTTAAGTGTTTTTCCCTTGTTTATACTCGTTCCTTTCGTTTCTTCCGTATTTTAAGTGTGAATTGTGATTTAAAATACTCAAAAATGTATAAAAGAAGGATATATTTTGTGTAGGATTTCGATAGGCCCTCCCGTTATCACAGGCCCTTCAAGTGTCCTTCTATGAATAGTTCCTTGTTATGGTGATGGAAACGTTTATGGTAAGGACCTCTAACAAGTTTCGATCCCATAATACCTTGATTTCCGCTCTCACACGTGTTCTTAACCCGTAACTTAGGCCTTTATCGTGGCCCCCCGACACGTGGTTTTTTTTCCTGTTCCACTCCATAGGTGGTTATACTTAGCAATATACTTAGCAATACAGCCACCCATAGAGAGGTACTGTACAGGAAGGACACGTGTCAGGGGCCTGTAATTGCGGGAGGCCGTGTCAAGGGCCTTTAGTGGAGTCTCTATTTCGAGATCGAAAGTTGTCAGAATTTTGATTGGCCCTTGTAATTAAAATTTATTTAAATAATATCAATTATATTAAGTTAAAATATGTATAAACAATTTTAAAATAATAAAATTATGAAATTATTTCTGATAAATGTATTAATTAATAGTACAGTAATCAGACAAACAGTTAGAAAAATGCTCAAAATTATGCAAAAAAAGAGGCATAAAAGTTAAATAAAACATTAAAAAACGATTAAACAGTTTAAAAAGTATAATATTATAAGCTTAAATACTTAAAACATTCTTAAAATCAAGTAAAATTTAAATTTCTAGGAAGGGCCTTTAAGCTTGGATAGGCTAGAAGAAATCGAAATTACACAAAAAATAATTAAAATAAACCGGATAAAAACAATTAAAACTTAAAGAAACACAATAAAAAACATAAAAATGTAGATAATTTAAAAAATTCCTGTAAAATATACAAAAAAAAACACGTGTTTCATAAGAATCCTTTAACCCTACACGAGAAGACGGTTACACACACGCGAAAGGGCCTTACTTAAATGCAATTAACCGATTTAAAAAGCTGTTTAATTATAATATCGGCATTAAATAAGTTTAATTTAATAATTGGCCTTATAAATCGCCTACAGATAACCCAATCATCCACCGAAATCGGATGATAAATTAGCCAATTCGACCCCCCCCATTAAACAATTAAAAAAAAAAAAAGTAGAAAACAATCGAAAAATCTTTTTCACCTCAGTACAATATAGACTTGAAAGATAGACAGAAAGAGAGAGAGAGAGAGAGAGGGGTGCACGTAGGTGACGTCAGCAAATAGACACCGCTATGTGATTTTCCAAGCGGAAATTACGTCTCAAACAATGGTCTAAAAAGACAAAGAATGGTAGGACACATCGCGTGACTATGAAGTCGAAAGTTGTTTCTAAGAAGTTGAAATTATTTCACTTATTTTTTTTAATAGTTTTATGTTGAATGGGGAAATGTGTGTGTGTGTCTGTGTGTCTGTGTTGTCTGTATAGGTTCATTGTTATTGGTAATGGTTGTTATTATATATTTTGCTTTGGCATTTGCTTTAAAGAGCCACAACTTTGATGAGATGTTTAAGGATCTAGTCATAAAATCATTCGAGTATTATATATATATATATATAAATGTATAAAGAAACAATATATTTAAANAAACAGCAAGAACAACAGCAGACTCAAACGTCCCAAGCACATCCCATTAGTGCAGGTAGCCCAGGTGCTACAAGTTCATTCTCGGAACCAAGTCCCGCACCTTCGTGCGGTGGCATGGGCGCGGAAGGACCTGTTTCCACTCATTCGATAGTCAACATGACAGGTATAGACTATGGCGACGGAGGAGCACTCACTCCTTTGGTATCTCACCACGCTCCAACATCAGTCGGAGGAGACGGTTTACCACTGACATCCTTTCAAGAACTGTTTTGAATCTCGTCAACAAAGTGAACCCCACACGAAAAGAAAGAACAAAATCGAAGGTTGTGATTTCCTCATTTCATTCCTCTATATTGGAAATCACCTACTTATCTTCAAACAATTAGTTCGAGCTTTGAAAAAGCTAAAAGAAAAAGAAGGGACTGAAATCTTCGACTGGTTCTCACTCAGAATACCCCCTAAAAAATAATAAACATAATAAAAAGAATGTCCAATTCGTGACTGACTATGCTGTATGTACAGTATATGTTAATGTTAATGTGTACGTATTGTTTATGTGTGTGTGTGTGCATGTGCGTGTATCTCCCACGAAGTGTCTTTAGCCACTTTTATTGTACGTGCAATAATTAAAGGCGGGAAAATCGTAAATGTTTCTTCTTTTTTTCTTCTCCTCCTCCTCCTCCTCCTTCTTCCTTTCTATCTTTATATTCTAATTATTAGACACGTTACATAAAATAATTAACACGTAATTAACGAGACGTGTATATAAACACCAGGAAATATTAATAAACTATCGTGTTAATAGCGTGATACATAATACAATTAATTAATGAAACTATCTTAAACGTAATATAAATCTAATTTACGGATTTAAATAAAATTAAAATATTTATATTCTTTTATAAATATTATTTTTATAAAGCGATTAATTCGAAGATTGACGTGAAATTTTAATTACAATTTTTTTTTTTCTTTTTTAATTATCGAAGAGGAGTTATAAATATTTCTGATGCTAAACTTATCTCTTTATCGTTTACTTTTAAGTAAGAGACACGTGACGGTCGACGTCATTTCCGCGAATCTTATAGCCCCACCAAGTCGGGACGTAGAGGGGTGAAAGGTCGTGTGCTTATCCAAACCAATCTAGATGGCAGATAGCAGAACCTGATGGGTTTTCTTTTTATGCTGGTCTGCACCTTGCCCTGTGGTAATGCGAGAATACGAAAACCTCTTTTGACAATTTCCAGAACCGTAGGCCGTATCGTTTGCACACGCGACACAAGTTTAAAAATATTATAAACTCTCTTAAGTATTAATTATGGTATTGTAGAGATCTACATTTAGTTTAAAAAAATAATAATAAAATAAAATAAAGAAAGCGAGGGAGAAGAAAAAAAATACCATCGGTTATACGAGAAGGCTGCTTAATCTGTATCACGTGACTTAACTATCCTAAACCGACGTCCATATTGCATCAATTATTCAGAGAAAGGGGAAGTTAAACTGGAAATTGCTTCGTCTATTGAAATAGTTGACACTGTCGGACAGTAGTCGACTCGTCAACTATCTTCACCCTCCCACAGAAAGGCAACCCGACACTATAGGATATCCAACTTGTTCCTAGAACTGAGACTGTAGACTCTGGAGATGTTGAGATACAGTAAACTTATCCTTCTGTGTCATGGTTTCGAGGAATAGTATAGAATTCTTTTTTTTTTCTATCCCTTATATTTTTCATATTAAAGACGAGTATCTACACTTAACAAACGAATCGTAAATTATTTAACGTTACAGAACAGTTTCCCGTATAGATTTCTCTCCCGTCTTTTTCCCTTGTTTAGTCTCATAGCACGTGTAGAGAGTCATGTGACTACACAACTCTTCTTAGATTACTCCTCAAACGAGCCATGAACGACTATATATTCAATGTTTATATATGTCTTTCAAAAGAAACATTGATATCTTAATGTTTTAAGTGTGTTTTTATTGATTTAACCTTAAATTAGCAGCTAATTAGTACACAGATCGGAATACAAAAATTTATATCTTTGCCAATCTCTTGGAATTTTTTTTATCCGATATGATGAAAAATGGCGCTTATATGTTATATATATATATATATATATATATATATATATATAT